>NC_035922.1:789223-883146 GCF_000348985.1 Huiozyma naganishii CBS 8797
TTAACCACCGAAACCGTACAAAGTTCTACCTTGTCTCTTCAAAGCGTAGACGACATCCAGAGGTGTGACGGCCTTTCTCTTGGCGTGCTCGGTGTAAGTGTCGGCGTCTCTGATGACGGACTCTAGGAAAGTCTTCAAGACGGCTCTGACTTCTTCGTAGATCAACCCAGAGATACGCTTGACACCACCTCTTCTCGCCAATCTTCTGATAGCTGGCTTGGTTATACCTTGAATGTTATCTCTAAGAATCTTTCTATGACGCTTAGCACCACCTTTACCTAGACCTTTACCACCTTTACCTCTACCGGACATTATTTGTTTGTTTGTTTTGAGTTTGGTTATACAAAACTACTGTGAATAATCAAAAGTGAAAAGGAAACTCAATACCACAAGATATCAACACCTTACCTCTATATATATACAATATGATACTGATGCTATTACAAATGCAAAACAAACAAACGAACAATCGGTAACTAGCAAACCTTCTCACACTGTTTAGAGGGGGGCGCCTGGCTTTAAGCTACTGCCAGAATGCTTCACATCTGGCACGCGAAACTCTCAGCACGCTTGCCAAACTGGGGCAGACGAACACTCACCACAGAGAACGTAAAACAAAAAAGCGAAAGAGAACAAACAAAACGCGTTACAAAATCGTGTCTTTTTTTCGCGCAGAAACAACGCGCTGGAGGTGTTTCACGCCGTGCTCAGTGTTTCGCAGTGCGAAATCGGTGGCACGGCCTGAACACTGTTCTGAGCATGGCATTTCACCCTCTTCTTACAGCACAGTTTAGCTTTTGTTTGTTTGAGTAAAAGAAGCATATACAGGTATATAAGTGATTGGTTTGGGATAGTTTTGGTGTAGGTTTTTCTTGCCTCTACCACATTTTCCCTTTCTTATGTAACAGAACACCGAACACAACCAATCAACATGGCTAGAACAAAGCAAACAGCTAGAAAGTCTACTGGTGGTAAAGCCCCAAGAAAACAACTAGCCTCCAAGGCCGCTAGAAAGTCCGCCCCATCGACCGGTGGTGTCAAGAAACCTCACAGATATAAGCCAGGTACCGTTGCTCTAAGAGAAATCAGAAGATTCCAGAAATCTACTGAACTTTTGATTAGAAAGCTACCATTCCAAAGACTGGTCAGGGAAATCGCACAAGATTTCAAGACCGACTTGAGATTCCAATCTTCCGCTATCGGTGCCCTACAAGAATCCGTCGAAGCTTACTTGGTCTCTTTGTTTGAAGACACTAACTTGGCCGCTATCCACGCCAAGCGTGTCACCATCCAGAAGAAGGATATCAAGTTGGCTAGAAGATTGAGAGGTGAAAGATCTTGAAGGAATGGGATGGTCCCCCATTTTTTCTTAAATTAGATTTTTTGTAACTATTATTACACCCGACTTTCCTAGGTTGCATTGCAATGACAGGTGAAGGATAGTGGGTGCTACGGGAGGTAAAAAGTAAAGGATTTGAATAATAATTCATTGATCATCGAATCGTGGTGTAACTGGTAAAGGTTAAGAGCTTGCTCTCTTTTTTTTCCTTCGGGAAAAAGTATATAAACGTATGTTCACGCCCATAATGTATTATCACTTTTCTATTAATGTATTACCATTGTGTTTTGGAAGAGATTCTAAAGATTCAATTGGAAAGCTACCGGCGAGCTAGAATTCCCAATATCGAAATCTTCAATATCGCTATTCCCGTTTTTAAAGGGTCTGCCAAAGGCAAAAAAAAGAGACAATGAAGTGACATATATATAGAGGGACGTATCCGTATGCGGGGATGGAACGTTCTTGTTGTTCAAGCTTATCGAACAGAGATACGTTGTCTCGTTTGACTATATACCCTGCAACCAGAACATATTTGGCCCCTTGAGCTATGTCTTCGTCTCCTAGCAATACAACCGATCTACCCTCCCTGTCAGAAAGCAGCGGAGTGCTCCAGTACATGTATGATGTCTCCAAAACACCATACCCGGGATTGGTGAACGCGGGAATGCTACTCGACAACCCCATAATCTCACCTGCGGCACCACTACAGGTGATGGCGTACGAATCAAAGTCTAAAAACCCACTCAAGGGTCTCGGGTCCTTCGCACGCACCAGCAACGTCCAGCGGTTGGGAATCAGCAACAAAAACGCCCTGCTATTTGCAGCAGCACAGGCAGCGGGTTCCTGGATGATCTACGATAACGACATGGAAAGTGGGAGTGGGTTTCTAATGGCTTGGTCGGCTTTGTTCCTTTTGGTGAATGGTAAAAAGTCACTGAACTCATTGAAGTACGGTAAAGTCTGGCCCGTGTGCCTGAGTGCGGCAGCATTGACCAGTTCTCTAATATACGGTAAGAGGTTCATCACTGGACGTTTCAAGTGATTTTGTTCCATCTTCACACCGTTGTGTACAATCTTTTATAGTACATAATATTCAACTTTGAGTATTCATTCATTGTACTTTTCTTTATGCAAAAACCATATAGAAACTAACAGTGCAAGTGAGCTGACTTGTGTGCCATTGAATCGTGGCACTCAAATGTCCTAAAACTGTGGTGTATGAGTCTTTCTGTCTCTCTGAGTTGAGATGAGCTGGAAACTTTGATGTCAAAAAATAGAATTGAAAAATGGAAATAGATAAAGGTTTGCAGTAGGGAGTGTACTTCATCTCTTCCCTTAGAGATGTAAATGAAACACCAAACAGGGAATCGCTTTCTACCTGACTGTGAAATAAAATGACCGCTCAATCCACAGCAACAGTGGGCTCATCTACCATTAACTTGGTTAAAACAATCATAGGAGCTGGCCTTCTTGCCATCCCGTACGCATTCGCTCAAGATGGGATCCTTGTCGGTATCCTGCTGACCCTGTTGGCTGCCGTGACGTCCGGGTTTGGTCTTTTCGCGCTGGCCAAATGTTCAAAGACTTTGATCGACCCGAGACGCTCGTCGTTTTTCACTCTTTGCATGCTGACGTACCCAAGACTTTCACCTCTGTTTGACTTCGCAATGATCGTGCAATGTTTCGGTGTTGGGTTGAGCTACCTGGTACTTATGGGCGACATATTCCCTGGACTGTTTGGGGGTGATCGCCAGTACTGGATTGTTGCGTCTGCGGTGATCATTGGTCCATTGTGCTCGTTGAAAAAACTGGACCACCTGAAATATTCCAGTGTGTTAGGGCTCTTTGCTCTAGCATACCTGGCTGTTTTAGTGCTTTCAATGTTTGTCAAAGATGTGATCCTAACGGACAATTACAAAGTCGTTAGGGGTACAATTTTGTGGTTTGAAATATACAGTGGAAAGGGCTTGCTCTCCACTTTCAGTATCATCATCTTTGCATATGTCGGTGCCATGAATTTGTTCACTATCATAAACGAGTTGAGTGACAACAATATTACAAACATTTCCAAGATTATTAATCGGTCGATTGCAATCTCCACGGTAGCATTTTTATCGGTCGGTATTACTGGATATTTGACGTTTGGTAGTAACACGTTGGGTAATATCATATTAAACTACGATCCAAATTCGATATGGGTAAACATCGGGAAGTTTTCACTCGCCTCCATGCTTCTGCTGTCGTTCCCTTTGTTGTTCCATCCTCTGCGTATTGCTTGCAACAACTTAGTCGTGTGGTTTGAAATAAACTTCAACGAGGCCCAACCTTCAAGCTATTATACAAGCACTTTCGTCAATGCAACTAACCACAGTCGGACCCCAATTCAACTAGGAGATGAGGAAGACCAAGAGGGAGACAACGGTGAAGACGCCCCGCTCGTTTCGAACAGGCAACCAACTGCTGACGATGTCGAAATTGACGACGACCTTCCAGGTTCAATTGAACAGCACAGCTCTTTCCCGGACTCAAGGTTTTACAGTATTACCGTCGGTCTTCTTGTAGTCATGTATCTCATTGCGTTGCGGATCACCTCGTTTGCCCTCGTATTGGCATTGGTTGGGGCCACCGGTTCCACTTCGATATCGTTCATATTGCCAGGGCTTTTCGGGTATAAATTAATTGGGTCAGACTCGCTAGCCGTTGGCCAGATGATATCGCCTAGGGACCGTTTTTATAAGAAATGCAGCTTAGCACTCGTGTGGTTCGGTTTTGCAGTGATGATTCTGTCTTTGTACGTCACAATGGTTTACGGAGCATAAGGCGCAGTAATATTGGCACATAATTAAGCATGTTATCTACCGAAAATATATACCGTTGTCTTTACATAATTTTACATTACGGACATCTCTCCCTTTTGGAATATGTTGTGCGTATATAAGAGAAAACGTAATGGAATAACGTATTGTACAGAGTGCTACATGGAGAGGTGACGATAACTAAGTATAATACTACAAAGTTGGAATTAATGCAAATAGAGAGAGGGAAGATGGAGTATCATGGAATCAGAAAGTACTTTAATCTCAAGTGGATGGGGAGGGGAACGCCCAGCGGTTGAGTCCAGCATACGTTACAGACCATTTAACTGATCTCGGTGTGAGTTGTGTCACCTATTAATTCGTTAGCATACACCAGTATCGTGCAGAAAACGTTGCACCAATTCCAGAACCTCCAGGCATCGACAACAACTGTCTCATTCTGGTCTGTATTGTAGCCTAAAAGTATGTTATTACAGCCCCATAGACAGAGTTCGTTTTTCAGCTCGCTAGAATACTGTAGAATTAAGTGAGCGTACATGGCGATCAGAATACAGGGGCTGTACCAGTATACCAATTCCATAACTTTGCGACTTCGCCTTTGCTCCCTCGCGTCCTTTCTCTGTAACGACGGGACGATCCTTGTCGCTGAATAGAAAATTAGAATTCTGAAACATAGATTTATCACAACAGCTGGTGACACGGACTCTAGCGACATCTTCCAAGTCATGAGTAAGATCTCTCTGATTGAAAACGGTACACTTAACGTAAAATTCTTGAAAAATTTCCAGATAGGTTTGCAAAATTTCCACGTGTTGTTGAGCAGCAAAGATGGGTTGTAGTTGAAAGTTCCGGATGTACCCGTTCGTAAAATGAAGTTATCCCACGCCATCTCTATGTTCTTCAAGATTACATTATTGTAGTAGAAGATGAGATTATTTCTTATCGGCAAATTGCCCTGTCTCTTCTGCCACACATCTTTGAACAGTTCCAATAATTCGTCCGTGGCCGTTGTTGCTAACTTTGGCGATATTTCGTAGATGCAACGGACGATATAGGCGAAAAATAAAGAGCTTTCAATAACCGACCCACTATCAGATACGATACCATAGATGCCCAACCCGGAAACCAACGAGAGAACAAACCCTAACAGAGAAGCAGTTTGCACTGTGAGTTCCCAAATTGGAGTCACGTATATTCTGTACAGGTAATACAGTGCTGCTGATATAACGGCACTGGATGTAAGCAGCGACGATATAATCCACGCATTTGAGTTCTTCTCATAGCACAACCATTTGTTGGTCTCGCCTATGGCCTGGATGGCAAGGATTGTAAAGAACCCCTCGGATAAAGTAAAGAAGGGCGTCGAGTGCGATAGAACAAACTTCCACGGGGTTACCACATATTTGTAATAGTAGTAGTAAAAAATCCAGTTGGCCTCCGAAGAAGACATACTCACGTTCAGTATGGAAGTCAGTGACTCGATTGGGATAGCATCGTTTTCAATAATCTTGTGCAATTCTGCATTGGAGAACCCGGATAGAAACAAATGTAATAATGAAGCAATGATGAAGTGCTGGCAATAGTACAAAATGCTACTCAGTACTATATAGATTCGGTTCCCATTCTTTCGAGCAATTATGCTCAATGTCGTCGAAACAAAATATAGTATGAAAAGCGTTGCCGTAAATGCAAGTCCGCAGTACAGCCCACCTACTTTGAACGATATCGGTATGGAAATTAACGTCAACAAAAGATAGAGTGCACCGGAGCAAATCCGACACCCTCTTATGAAACCAGAAGTCAGTGTTGCCGTCATTGGATGTACGTGCACAAAAACAGATCTAGATTTTTGAAAAGAAAAGTGACCAGAATGTTGACGTTGCAGGAAATGGAAGTATCAAAACCGGAGTCCAGGACTTCTAAAAACAGTAAAAGAGATCGGGAGGGGAGGGGAAAACACTGAAAAACTTTTCTCTGCGAAGTACAAACTTGATTGAAAAAATATAGACCTTCTATAATTTATTGATACCGAAGTGTACCCCTTGAAATACAATTGAACAACCCCCAAGCAAAAGGCGACGGAAACTGACCTTCAGTTGTTCCAAATCTAGAGTCTGCAGATTAAAATATTGATTTTTTACATAATTAATTCGAAAAGAACCACAAAATTGAACTTTTTCCGCAGTCAAAAATTGGAAGATTCAAATTTCGGGTAACGGCATCAATAAATTCTTGGAAAATTTTTGTTCAGTTTCGATTTTTGCGATGAGCTTCCCTGTTCAATTGGATTGTAGAAACGTGGTGCTATCTGGGTTGTTGCTTCAGGATATCTGTGCAGTACATTAAAGAATGAACAACAGATCTGGGAAACGTGGCAGGAAGGAGCTGAGGCATCTGAAAAGAACGACCAAAAGACCGGCAATTGACGATCCGCCAAGGGAGTCTGCACCTGTTGAAGATGACTTTGTCGGCCCAGCAGACCAAATGGTAAATGTCTCTGATTCTGCGGAGGACGGGGACGGCTCGGACTCTGATGCGGAGGCTAGGAAAGGTAAGGTGTACGGTGCACTGCTAACAATCCTGAAGTCAGAACATCCAGAAGCAAAGAAGAGGAAGACGAAAAAATCCAGCGATGGAGGTGAGGTTGACAAAATATTGGTACACGATGACAACCACGAGGAATTGGAAGAAGAAAATGAGGAAGAGCAGATCGACAACGCGATTCTTGATAATAGGACGCAATCGGATAGCGAGGACGAGCAGGATGTTGCCGCAGAGGAGTTTGATAGTGAAGATGAACAGGATCCATTTGAGTCCCACTTTAACCAGTTTCCAGAAACTGAAATCAACACACTAGATGCTGCCTTCAAATCTAAACAACTGCAATACCGCTCAGTCAAGTTGCAGCCAGCTAAGGTGACGAAAGTCAAGGACGAGTACCTGATCTATTCAGAGCCAACTGTTCCTGGTGGGAAACAACTATCCAAAAAACTTATTGAATCCAACACCAAATGCTCTATTGGTTCTTACTTTTTGAAGAAAAGATTGAAAATTCAGAACGACTTGTTGGAGAACAAACCTGACAATTTGGCCTCCATTCAGAAAGAATTGGTAGACCCAATGTTCCAATACAAGGATATTCTCTATGAATACGAGAATTACGGCAAAAGTGAGGATGAGTACAGGCAACTGTACGCGCTACATGCGCTAAATCATGTCTATAAGACGAGGGACCGGATCCTGAAAAATAACCAGAGACTGCAAGAGAATAGCGATACTGAATGTTTGGATCAAGGGTTTACCAGGCCTAAAGTTCTGATTATTGCGCCCACAAGGGATACTGCTTACAGTATCGTGACCACCATAATCAATAAGTCGGGCATTGACCAAGTAGACAAGAGGGGCAAGTTTAAAGACCAATTCTACGAGGATTCTTTACCGCCGTCATCGAAACCAAAGTCGTTTCAAAGTATCTTCAAAGGTAACACGAATGATTTCTTCGTTCTCGGGATGAAGTTCACCAGGAAAGCTATCAAGTTGTATAGTAACTTCTATCAATCTGATATCATTGTTTGCTCACCTCTAGGTCTACAAATGATCGTTGAAAACACTGACAAAAAAAAGAGACAGGATGACTTCCTCTCCTCTATCGAGATTACCATCATCGATCAATTACATTCCATTGAATATCAAAACATCTCGCATCTATACACCATTTTTGAGCATTTGAATAACATCCCAGATGAACAACATGACGCAGATTTCAGCAGAATTAGAATGTGGTACATCAACGACCAGGCCCGATTCTTCAGGCAAACGATGGTGTTTACGAAATACATCTCCCCCACGGCTAACTCAATAATCAACGGCAAGTGCCGCAACTGGTCCGGCCGTTGGAAGAACCACAGAATTGTGTCTAACGAGGCTTCTCATATTGGTAAGTTAAGCCTAAGAGTCCGCCAGATCTTCCAAAGATTCGAGGTCACCGGTGGATCCATTGTAGACGAACCAGACTACCGGTTTAAGTTTTTCACAAGCGTTATCATCCCAGGTATCTTGAAGAGTACCGGATACGAGGACGGGATACTGATATACATCCCGGAATATACGGATTATGTCAGAGTGAGAAACTACTTGAAAGAGAAAACACGCATTTTATTTGGTGATATAAACGAATATTCAAGTCAGAAGCAGCTCACCGCAAATAGATCTTTATTCCAACAGGGAAGGCTAAAAGTGTTACTCTACACGGAAAGATTGCACCACTATAGACGTTATGAAATAAAGGGTGTCAAAAGCGTTATTTTCTACAAACCACCCAGTGATCCGGAGTTCTATACAGAAGTCGTTCGGAACATTGGGAGAAATGCATTTTTGGGAAACACAGATCTTAATATATCCACTGTGAGGTGTATTTACTCGAAGCTGGATGCATTGGCCTTGGAGAATGTTGTCGGAACTCAACGGGCGGGTGTTCTGTGCCACGGTCAAAATGAAATCTACGAATTTAAGTAATTGTACTTTCCATTTCACATGCATCAAAGCTAAAATGGCTGGATAAACCTTTGATACGTGACCCACCTTTTTATAGATTTGTAATTATAGATATCAGCATTTGTTTATTAGCAGTTCTTCATCTCTCTCTTACAACTTTAGTTTAACCGGTGTTTTTTGTATACCGCAGTAACTTTTTTTTTCATTATAATTATTTGTGGATTATTCGAGCAGGATTGGAGTGGATATTTATGAAGGAAGGTTGTATGAACGTGTACAAGGACCACCGCTGCACCCAATCAGAGTGTCATCTCAAGTGAGTGTACCACATCTGCTCTTTTTAGGACTATACACAGAAACTTGTTATGAAGATACAAACGAATGCTGTTAACATCCTGGAGAGAACCTCAGCGTTTTTGGAGTCGGGGGTGATTCAAAAGGTCCCCGCGTGGTACAATGTCGTGGCAGCGAACCCGCCAAAAAAGAAGTTTGAACGAAAGCCCATATTTGTAAATCCGTCAACGGGCAAAGCGCGTGTTAACCTGAAGTCCTTTTTGGACAGTAAGAGAAATGCGCATGAAATATACAAAACGAGATACAGCATGGCGGATAAACAGGTCTCGCACAACGCATTGTACAGGCCGCCGAAACTAGTTTATCTAGAAGATCAACTGAGACAGTTATTTTATGACCAACACCCGTGGGAGAGGTCCAGACCAATGATTCTAATTGAGAATAATGTAACCCCGAAATTTGACTGGAGCAGAATTCAGCAGCTCGGTAAGAGACTGGACGGTGAAAGCGTTGTTCAAAGGGCGTTGTTTTTATTGGAAGGGGGACATTGCGATTCTCTTTCTACCGCTTACGACAAAGCAAGGTTCGAGTTTTACCGTATACGGATGCAGCAAGAACTAGAGGAGCAGATTTCTCAAGAAGAGGCAGCCATGTATGGTTCGGTCTACACCCAATCTGCCATAGAATTCGGTCTTGAAAAGGAAGGAAAGGTCATAGAAACGTGGAAGAGGAGAGTTATTAAGGAAACTGAAGCTATGTTGGCAAGACGTGCAAGCCCATCCGAGTCGTGGAACCCAGAGGAATTGGAAGGTGAAAACGAAGAAACCGCTGAAGAGAAGGATGGACAGGAAGTAGAGAATCTGTTCCTATAGTTTGGGAGAAAAATAGGAAGCCCAGCCTCATGTAAATATGTAAGAGAAGGAATTCAGCATCCACATATTTGTTTCCCTTTCCTTCAAAAATAGTTAACATAATCAATTCATTATAATATCGGACTCTCGTCTTGAGTCAGTCATATGTATTTCTTCAGCGGAACGTCACACGCCGCCGACAACAGGGCACCACCCACGGAATTTGTAGAAACAACATCCAAGAGTTCTCACGGCGACAACACCTGGAAATTCAAATTGCGACGCAAAAACAGCAGGCAAAAACAGCAAGGAAAAAACATGTCGAGAAATTCCAGTGGAAATTCGAGTTCACGGACAAACCCAGTCATAGTCACTTGATTGATGTTCTGTATATATATAAAACTAGGGTAGTTAATGAGACTCTGCTCTTCTTCATGTAGCTTCGTTTGCTTCCCTGTTAAACATCGTCAAAGCTGTTCATACTTGTATAACTCTACCATTGAATGATGTTGAGGTCTGCTGCTAACAAACTTGCTGGCTGTCGTGGTTTAGCCACTAATGCTGCCCGTAAGTCGCTTACCATTGGGTTAATACCCGGCGATGGTATTGGTAAGGAGGTTATTCCGGCGGGTAAGCAGGTGCTCCAAAGTTTGAACCCTAAGCATGGTTTGAACTTTGACTTCATTGATCTGCAAGCCGGTTTCCAGACTTTTCAAGACACTGGCAAGGCCCTTCCTGACGAAACCGTTCAAATATTGAAGGAAAAATGCCAAGGTGCTCTCTTCGGTGCAGTCCAATCTCCTACCACCAAAGTGGAAGGATACTCCTCTCCAATTGTGGCTCTGAGAAAGGCTATGGGTCTGTACGCCAATATCCGTCCAGTTAAGTCTGTAGAGGGCTCAAACGAGAGGCCCGTTGATATGATCATTGTGAGAGAAAATACAGAGGATCTATACATTAAAATTGAAAAGACCTATATTGACAAGGCCACCGGTACCAGAGTAGCTGAGGCGACTAAAAGAATCTCTGAGATCGCCACGCAAAGAATTGCCACTATTGCCTTGGACATCGCTTTGCAGAGGTTGCAAAACAACGGGAAAGCCACGTTGACAGTCACCCATAAGTCAAACGTCCTATCTCAAAGTGATGGTCTATTCAGAGAAGTCTGCAGGGAAATGTATGAAGCGAACAAGGACAAATACGCCGGCATCACATACAACGAGCAGATTGTCGACTCCATGGTATACAGAATGTTCAGAGAGCCTGAATGCTTCGATGTAATTGTTGCTCCAAACCTATATGGTGACATCTTATCTGACGGTGCGGCTGCACTTGTTGGGTCGCTAGGTGTAGTCCCAAGTGCTAACGTGGGTCCCGAGATCGTGATCGGTGAGCCATGCCATGGTTCCGCTCCTGATATTGCCGGAAAGGGTATTGCTAATCCAATTGCGACTATCAGGTCTACGGCTCTAATGCTGGAGTTTTTGGGTCACAACGAAGCAGCCCAAGATATCCACAAAGCTGTTGATGCAAACTTGAGAGACGGGTTAGTGAAAACTGCCGATCTTGGCGGTAACGCTACAACTCAAAATGTTGTCGATGATATCTTGGCCAGACTATAAATTATCTGATATGCCGGAAAAAAACAACTTATGATCGATTCATGAACTTTCTATAATGCATTATAATATAACTGTTTGTATAAGTATATTTCTCCCTTTAAGAATACCTAATGAACCCCGGTGCAGGTAAGTGGAAAGCTGTCTTAGTCAAGAAACTGTGCTGGGATATCTTTGTTTGAAGCTTTTTTCAAGTTCGTCAACAGCAGTATCGGATAACAGGTCTGCTGGTGTATTGAGTACTGTTGTTGAATGCTTTTTGTTTATTTTTAGAGATGACAGGTGGGCGGGTTTCTTCGGTGGTTTGGGTCTCAAGTGATCCGGCTTCTTCGGAACTACTGGTGGGGCTTTTGATTTTGCGGGATACTTACCATTATCATTATCCCTATTAATCAGAGCAGGCACAACAACAGGGTGTCCTGATGAGCCCCGAGCCGACAGAATCAATGGGGTCTGTGAAACACTGTTTTGTCTTACGAGGTGGTAGTGTGGATTGGTTGGGCTTACCATTTTTGGTCTCTTAGTATATTTCCCATACCCTGCAGCAGTTTTCTTCACCGGAGAATCTTCTGCGTTTTTCAGCAGATTCAAAACACGTTTCTCAATAGATGCCTTCATCTTCCTGTCCACCGCATATTTCAATGGCGATGGAGACTGGAATGATGTCTTTGGATCTGGGAGATGCAGGGTATCATACAGTTCATTTTCGTCAGAGAGTTCGGAATGGGTGGGAGACGATACAGCAGTTTTTAAACTGTTTGAAGTGTGTGTGGTTACCACAGCAGGGATAATTGGCGCGGAGTTAGGTTTTGCAATATTATTGTTTGATCCAATGGAATATGAGCTGCCTAAACGTTCCAAATGATTTCTTGCGTTCTCAACAGACAAAGCCTTGACATTATTTGCCATACCTGAAACACTATTTTTCAGCGATTCTATGGCAGATTTGATGCTGTTCCCAGTTTCTTGTACAGTGTCAATTGATGAAGAAGCAGATGAATCATTAGTAATGACGTTTCTTAATTGAACACCTAATCTCGATACAATGCTATTTCCTGTATTATCTGTTCTATCAGTGGAAATATGCGGTAATATCCTTGTATGTTGTAATGACGGCTCTTCAAGCGTTTGGGTTTCGGAATCAACGTAAGTCTTGTTTTTACTTCCAGTGCTATTTTGGGCCGGTATATTCAGTTTTGTGGTATTTCTTATGTTATCGTTCGCATGTTGATTGGCAAGGTAGCTTATTGCCGGTACTGAAGAGGATAGATAATGGTTTTCCAAACCATTGTTGCCATCTTCCAGTGAATTATATAAGGGTTTCGCAATGGTCTTGTTTGATACGATACCGATTGGCGGGGGCGTGTGGTGAGAATTGAAGGAATTTGGGGTTGTCTTGGTCATCACCAGCACTGGACCGTATGAGGACTTGATAGGGGAAAGTTGTGGCTTCAGTGGTGATATTTCTTTTCCTACACGTATTGCGGTAGTCTCTTTTGCAGATTGGTCGGTAAACTGAGTAGTGTTCGCTCTCGAAAAATTGACCGGCATGACTGACACAGCACCTTGGTGCCGCGACCTTTCCAAATAGAAGTTATCAATTGGGCAGGGAATATTTTGTATCTTTGAAATTTCTTCCAGCAATTGGCAGATGTTTGGTCTTTTTACCGGGTGCGGAGACAACAAAACTCTTACTACATTCTTCAAGCGATCGCTGTAGATTGGGTATGCAGGGTACTGGTAGCGCCCATTAAGTATTGCGACTTCTCTATCTTCTCGAAAGGTGTAGTGTAGTAGCATAATTTGTAAAGCAACACACCAAGAGCCCAGATGTCTGATTTTTCGTTCGATGGGAAATCCTTTGACGAGATCAATCATCTCAGGTGACCTATATTGAGCGGTCGTATTCTTCATAACATCATGCTGCACGTATTGCAGTTCCTGTGGATTCCTAGGAGGTCGTATTATGCCACATACAGAACCAAAGTCGCAGACTTTGAAAAGCCCATCCCCAGATATGAGCACGTTCTCAATTTTTATATCCCTATGAATCAGCGGAGGTAGTAGCTTATGCATGGCAGCAATACCTTGACACACTTGGTTCATTATATTTAGTACTTCCTGTTCTTGTAGCCTTTCTCGTAGTTTTGTGTTCATAAAATCTAGCAAGCTACCCCGTTCACAATATTCCATTAAAAGAAAAACCTCATAAGAACCATTACCAAACTCTGATTTTGCCGCATTAGAATCAATATATGAAACGACATGCCTATTATTTTTCAGTAGTTTCATTGCGTCAACTTCGGTTCTCAGGACATTCAAACCAGACTTATTTGGAACGATGACTCTTTTCAAGCAGGCAATATTGGAGTTTGTATATTCATCTTTCGGACTAATCTCCACAGAGTATATTTGAGCAAACCCACCACTCGTGAGATACTTTAGAATCTTTGCCTGATGACTTCCTACCTTTATAACGAACCCGGGTGGGTAGTTTGGGATCACTGGCTGATTCATACTCAAAAATATTCTTTGACCAGTTTTTCAAATCAATCGATACGTGATCGCAGTATCAATCTATAATTGATAAACAAATTGTCAGAGTTAAGGGATAAACCTGGATGGTCCACAAACAGCTTAAAAGGACAGCTCTACCTTACAGAATATGTGTTTATTTGTCCATCCAAAACTCATATGGCTTTTTTTTTTCCCGAGATACTTCAAAAAAAAAATCAAATACATTCTCGATACATATAAAGGAGAACGTAGTTTTAGGTGTACAAAGGTCGAATTTAACTTTGTTTCTCTTTAGAGCACAACAAAACATTTTCTACTGACTCTATTTTTGACTCTTTCTGTTACAAAAACTGTCATTCCTGGCTGTAAATTGGGCTTTCTTCCAGCTTCTAATTCCATATGTAGGACAGTCAGTAGCGAAAGCTTTCAGTTTCTTGAACAAACTTACAATATGTATCGTTGTACTATATGAGTAAAATTCTTGTTATAAAGCAACACAACTGTACTTTCCCTTATTTTCTGGTTTTATCCAAAATTCCATGAAAGCTACTAGGGCAGAGCGTAATTCAACCGGTTTAGTAACATGAAACACTGTTTAATTGTAAAAACAGTTAGTAGTTATCCAATAGTCCATGCACATCAAGAACAATACATACTTTGAACCAGTGTCTACAAAATATATACGGAGAGTCAATGCAAAATATATAGCGCTGTGACATTTTCCAGTGTATATGAACTTGGTTTTTACCAACACAACTCCACTTGACACTAGTGATTGCTAAATTATCTCGTTCTTTAGTTTCAATGTGCCTTTGAGAAGATGATACAAAAAAGAATGTATGACCTTAGATCATACGAGTGACGAAACAAAACAAATTGAGTGTAGCCAAGATCGACTGCAAAATAGGCATCCTAGGTACTTCAGAGATTTAAAAGTTGACCCTTATCCTTTTCACATTCTTCAAATTTCTATTCTGTCTGTAGTGCCATCAGTATATTAGAATGCATGTGCATTCGATACAGGAATATATTACAGACATAAATTTTTAAAAAACAAAACAATTGGTCTCTTGGCCCAGTTGGTTAAGGCACCGTGCTAATAACGCGGGGATCAGCAGTTCGATCCTGCTAGAGACCATTTTTTTGGTTGGAGATCTCATATCACTGTTTTTACTGAAAAATGCATCTATATTTGTCAGTTGTTTTCGGGGTACATTCTCCACACATAATATTTTATTGTCCGGGACTATGAACGAAGAAAGATCAACGAGTGTACTTGTTACCGCGTTATATACCGTCATAAAAAAAGAATGTGGTGAAACCGTATCAAGTGAGCAACAGCTGTTGCCCTTTTTTTAACTCGTTTTTTTTTCGCTTCAGCGTTGAAAAAAATACAGAAACTGATTCACCAAAAACTCCAAAAAAGAAAAAATAAAAGAAAGAGAGAACAAGTTGAACAACTTTTGACAGTCCCCATAAATCGCGTTTTCCTTCAAAGTGGGCCAAGCGGTTAACGATTCAAACTAGTTGATACAGCAGATAGATAGTTCCTTTTATTTTATTTTGTTTTTTTATCTTTGTATCATCCAAACGGAACCTTTCTACCGTTAGCTTCTATTTTTTTTCCTTTTTATTTCTGAAATCCCCTCACCTGTGCGAGCTTTCCTTTTCCCGTCCGATTTAACTTTCCATCTGATTTTTAATTCTGTGAATTGATTAGTGGATCTTTGCCGCATTCAGTATCTCAATAAATTACAAAAAGAACTTCCTTCTTTTTTCACTACATTTTCTTTTGGATACCTAGTAATTGCGTTTGTTTTCTACAACATATATTTTGAGAAAACAGCTCGATTATAACCCGTTCCTTCCATAAAGAGACAACCTTTGTTTTTTCCCGTTACTAAGTCTTTATTCAATTCGTATACCGAATTCTTTAGTATAATGTCTCAAGAACAAATTCAACCAACTTCTCAAAGTTCCGAGGCGGAAATTTCCTCCGTTCCTCAATCTGAATCCCCAGTTACTACAGCTGCGACAGCTCCCTCTTCAATTGAACCTTCTCAGAAGCAAGCTGCTTCGGAAGCTGATGTTGTTCCAGAAGAAAATGAGGAAGCTAACAAGGAACCTCCTGTTGTTCCTGCCAACGCTACCCATGGTGGTAGAGAAACATCCGATAGGGTGTTGTACGTCGGTAACCTTGATAAGTCAATTACCGAAGATATTTTGAAGCAATATTTCCAGGTTGCTGGACAAATCGTCGACGTTAAAGTCATGATTGATAAGAAAAGCAACTATGTTAACTACGCCTTTGTCGAATATGCTAAAGCACATGATGCCTCGGTAGCCCTACAGACTTTGAACGGTATCCAAATTGAGAACAATAAAGTCAAAATCAACAGAGCTTTCCAGTCGCAACAGTCCACAACCGATGACAGTACGTTTAACCTGTTCGTTGGCGATCTAAACATTGATATTGATGATGACACTCTAAGCCGTTCTTTCAAAGACTTCCCATCCTATATTCAAGCTCATGTAATGTGGGACATGCAAACTGGTAGATCCAGAGGTTACGGTTTCGTATCTTTTGCTGATCAAGAACAAGCTCAAAAAGCTATGGAAGAAATGCAAGGCAAGGAGCTCAACGGCAGGCCAATCAGAATAAATTGGGCCACAAAGCGTGACAACAACCAACAGCAGAACCATGGCGGTCCACGTCGCGGAGGGTTCCGTAACAATAACAATAACAGAAGAGGTGGTATGATGCAAGAACCACAGGTTAACATTCCAATCGATGGGATGCCACCTCAAATGGTTCCACCACAGCCAATGGTGGCGCAGTCAATGACTTCTGCCATTCCTTTCCAGGATACACAACAAGGTGCACCAATGGGTGCTCTACCACCAGTGAACCCACAGGCTGTTGACGACATGATTAGAAGAGCTCCACCAAGAGTCTCCACTGCTTACATTGGTAACATCCCACACTTTGCTACAGAGGCAGACTTGATTCCATTGCTACAGAGTTTTGGCTTCATTCTCGATTTCACGCACTATCCAGAAAAGGGCTGCTGTTTTATCAAGTATGACACTCATGAACAAGCTGCTGTTTGTATTGTTGCTTTGGCCAACTTCAACTTCCAAGGTAGAAATTTGAGAACAGGCTGGGGTAAGGAGAGAAACACATTTGCCCCACCCCAACAACAACAGGCTCAACCTGGTATGATGCCAGTGATGATGGGTGAGCAACAGCCACCTCAACAACAGCAATAATGGACACGATTGGCGATGGGCGACTAATTATTGGAAACTCTAAACTACATCCGAAGGTTATCTTCACCCACGTTTTTTTTACTTCAACTAGTGCTTTTTTCTCTTTCTAAATCTATAACAGTTTCATATATTTGCTACTGACAGATATGTATATATCTGTGTAGATTTACATCGCTCTTTTGTCTAGGATTCTCATGTTAGCCTCATTTTACACGGTGGAACTTTTTTCTTTACTGCGTAGAAGATTTGAAAAAAAAATTTAGTTGCTGAAAAAAGAAATCTAAAGAAGGTGTAGCAAGCAGCTCATCCTGAACTCTAAAATTTAAGCATCATCGTGACAGCCATCACTTACATATCCAATCCAGTTTTTTTATGAATTGGGAAGATATCAATAGCATATTTATCTTATTTTTATCCGTTGTCCTCTTCTTCTTTTTGTTACATACTCCAACAAGCTCCAAAATCACTAGATTTGTATTGAAAATGGTCAACCAAGCTAAACGAATGACATCCTATTATTCTGCTCCATCGATGGACGATGTCATCTTAAAAAGGGGTGGATTTGTCGCTGGGCTTGTTAATGACGGCAACACATGCTTCATGAACTCTGTTTTACAATCGCTAGCCTCCTCGAGGGAACTGGCCCATTTTTTAGATGATATTATCGAAGAATCTGAACCCAATAAGAACGAATTGAACTTCAGTGTAGCATTTAAAACTTTACTGGATAAACTAAATGCCAAATACGGTAGGAACCGGAAGTACTATAGACCAAATGCACTACTAAAAACCATGGAATCTGGCCCAAATAAAAATATCCTACTTGGCTATGACCAAGAGGATGCCCAAGAATTTTTTCAACAAATCATATCACAGTTGGAGAAAGATTTAAAGAAGGAGGATACCGATGGTGATTTTAAGAAGGAAGAGTCTGTTCAACCGTCCAGTGAAGATGACAAGACACCTATATTGGAAAGTGATCTTCCGGCTGATGCCCTTTTGAATCAAGAGAACTTGGAAAAAGTTGGGACAGTATATATTCCCACTGAACAGGTTGAGCCAAATTTTGCCCTTGGCAAAGGTGAACATGAATCTTTCTACACTCCCTATAAATTATTGACCCCATTGGACGGGATAATTGCCGAAAGAATCGGTTGTTTAAACTGTGGTGAGAATGGTGGAATCAGATACTCCGTCTCCTCCGGTTTGAGTTTGAATCTCCCAAATGAAAACATTGGGGCGACATTGAAACTTTCTGAACTATTAGATAAATGGGTGGAGCCTGAAATTATTGAAGGTGTTGATTGTAATAGATGTGCATTAGAGGCCGTTCGCTCTCACTTACTGGAACAATTAGAGGGTTTTGAAAAAAATGAGAAGGCGCCACCCGCAAAACTAATTGATGCAATGAAAGAACGAGTTAAAGTTTTGGAGGAAACTTTGCTGAAACCAGCTATTGATGATGAGGATTACAAAAAATTGCATACTGACAATATGGTGCGGAAATGTTCCAAATCTAAACAAGTTGTGATTTCCAGACCGCCTCCATTGCTATCTATTCACATCAACAGATCTGTTTTCGATCCCAGAAC
The DNA here is from genome assembly GCF_000348985.1 of Huiozyma naganishii CBS 8797. Taxonomy (NCBI): domain Eukaryota; kingdom Fungi; phylum Ascomycota; class Saccharomycetes; order Saccharomycetales; family Saccharomycetaceae; genus Huiozyma; species Huiozyma naganishii. The sequence continues at coordinate 808,016 of NC_035922.1, forward strand.
ATACATGATTTGCAAGAATGGCTCCAGAGTGTTGTTCAAATCAAAGTTGAACCTTGATCAATGGTGTTGTTCACCCTTGGAAATCAATCTAGATGCACGTCTTCCTATGTCGAAGAAACAGAAACGTTCCAGGGATTCTAGTGAAGAGGAGGAAGAGGAACTCGCTTATTTTAGCAAGCTACATCAGCGGTTTCAACGTGAATTTGAGGACAGTAGCGAAGACGAAGAACCGATTAGGACTGATAAGAATGTCAAAGATTATGACCCTTTGGGAGGACAGTACGACAGTGACGACTCATCATCCGATTTTTCAAGCCAGAAGGAAGATGAAGAATATATTGAGGAAACGGATGCCTTGGGGAATAGTGTTAGAAGAAAGGTTGTTCGGGAAGAAGATGGCGATGGCGAAAATACAGTGAGCAAGAATCTTCTCCTAGATCCAGGAAATGGCAGGGGTGTAAGTGGTGGAAATAAAGATTTTGAAGAGGAGGAAGAAGATGATGAAGCAGGAAATGAAGGAGAGGAAGAAGATGAAGCAGAAAAGGAAGAAGAGGTGGTGGAACCCCCCCCAATACGAGGATATTGCAGGAACTGCAGAAACTTCTTCCCCCCAGTTCCAAAGGTTTCAAAACCCGCGACACCATTGACCTACTCTTTGCGCTCTGTTATCGTACATTATGGGACTCATAATTACGGTCATTATATTGCATTCAGAAAGTACAGAGGTTGTTGGTGGAGAATATCTGATGAGACTGTTGGTATTGTTACGGAAGCTGAGGTCTTGTCCACTCCTGGTGTTTTTATGCTCTTCTATGAGTATGATTATGACGAAGCTACTGGAAAACTGAGAGACGACGTTGATCAGGAACAAATGTCTGACGAAATTAAAATAATTCAGAGTACTGCTACTTCTGAAAATCAAAAGGAGGAAAGTGAAGACGACGACCTAACAAAATTTGGAGAGGAAGAACAAGAAGAAGAAAACGAGGAAGGGGGCGGAGATTTATCAGATGGACAAGAACAGGAAGAAATCAAGCATATAGAAAACGTTGAAATCGAAAGTAATGATGGGTGATTGGCAAACTAAAAAAAGTATATTATATAGGCGAAAATCGCTTTATTGAACTACAGTATAGAAATAAGTCCACTAAATCAACTCTTTTGCCCACGTAAAGGCAACTTTCTGCTGAAATGATTGTGTTAGTGATTTGTCTATAAAATTCAAGTACAGTTAAACAGAGCAGCAACGTTTCCCATTTTTTGTTCACTAGACAAAACTTTCGTACGTCTCACGTTCCTTCCCATTACATTCTTGGCGTCTCTTATAAATAGCCGCCTCCTCTTCCTTTCTGTCCTCATTTATCAAATCATCAACATCAAAATCGAATTGGTTTGGGTCATCATTACCCGTGTACTTACTTACACCTCGTTTTTTGAGACCATGTTTTGCATCGGCCTCATAAGTATCCTTAATATTAAAAGAACGGGATGATGCTATACTCGACTTATCTCCTTCCTCTTTACTCTCTCTTAGATTAAATTTCATGGCTTTCTTCGAAGTATTAATTTTTTGATCACCCAACCCAAACTTGCCAATACCAGACAACATGGGCAGCACAGTGATAAATAGTATAACAATCACCAAAACAATCAAAAAAGCATACGGATTCATCTCTCAAATTATTGGGTTTGCTACTCACTGACGTACTCTGGAGAAACTAAATACCTTGTGTGAGATATGTGTCAAGCGATGACTATCAAATTTTCCATTTTCCGATTGTCATTCACGCTGTATTTTTCATTTTCACAATAAAGTGCTTTTTCAGAGGTGAGGAACTTGATATAAAGATTCCGTCACAACGCTTATTAATAATCGTCGGTAGACTGTTACAAAGTGCGTAATCAAGGATAAAATTAAAAGGCCCCAAATGCTCTCGATTTTACGCACAAACTCTGCGAAGCTTATTGGAAAACTCATGACCAGAGGCCTAATAAGTCGAGGGTGTCGTCCATACGCTTTTCGGTCACAACGAGCTTCCCTAGGGCAAAATTTGCTAAAATTCTATTCGCAAACATCCACAACGGGTACAGTTATCCCACCAGAAGTAGCGAATTTACCTCTTACTACATACCATAATGAGGCAAACAAGTTTTTGGATAATCTGTTGGAAAATCTAGAAACGCTTAGTGACGATTTCCCTGAACTTCTTCCAGAGGTTGAATACTCTAGCGGGGTGATGACACTTGTAGTACCGAAACTTGGGCCGTATGTGATCAACAAGCAGCCTCCTAATAAGCAAATTTGGCTGGCTTCTCCGGTGTCGGGTCCTGACAGGTTCGATTTCTATCAGAATGACTGGGTATCGTTAAGAAATAATGTTAAATTGTTGGATGTGTTAGGCAGGGAGTTACGAACCGTTCTCCCTGAGGATCAAGTAAATATAAGGAAGGAAAACTTTTAAACCAGCATTTTACATGTAACTATAGTCTCTAAATTTGCGTACGATTTATATTTATACAGAATATAGAGTAGTCATGTCAAAGAACTGGTTGTAATGCTATTTTTTGTACTATTCTGAAGCCAAGCACATATATATATTCATGATGCAATGCCATTATGCCTCCTTTGTGCCTTTGTTCTTCATTTATGATCAAAATGCTTGATTAGTTCTTCGTAGATTCCCCATGCAATCCCTGCACTGATTGCCTTTCTGGCCAGCCTCATGCTCAAGCCGCTAAATAGTCTGTTAAATCTCTCGTGTTTGAAAATGTACGAGAACGTCTGCCACGAGTTTCGAAATCTCGTTGGTTGTAGTTGCATTCTGGTTTTGATTGTATCAAACGGGGCAGTTATTGTGGTAGCGATACTTGCTGCATTGATAGCACTCGCAGCATTGATTCCGGTAGCGGTGAATCTGGCATAATTTCCATCTTCGTTATATGAAATCATAAATTTTGGAGCAATGGTTGGCAGCAACTTTTTTGATTGTTCATATAGCAGAACGTAGAGCCCTGCATATGGTGCGTCTCTGAGGCAGGTTGCGCCAAACCCTTTAAAGAAACCATTAATACCGTCCGTCGCGTATATAGCCTTTGTTGCCTGCCAAAGACTGGTATAATTATACATGGTGGATTCGTATCTCACCTTTAAAATCGTAACCGGCATTAGGATGTACCCTACGAGTCCTCTTGCAAGGGCTCCGGTTGCCAGATTTTGTGACATTGTCAGCTGTGGTAACGTGCTGCTTTTGTTGTATTGACTTATTGCCCCATTTGAATGTGAGTTTATGTACGTTCGCATTTTGTTTAGGCATGATAAGTACAGTGCGGACCCCACAGATGTTCGCAATGCAGACGGCAGTGTCCCTCTCCATAATTCTAATGGATTTTTAATACCTTTGAGGGATAAGAATAACGTTGAATGCTCTATTTGTTGAATTCTTGTTTTGAGCAAATCTAACGGCTGCAATGCAACTGCTGATGTTAAGCCACCAACAAAGCCACCTATGAGATGAGACTTAGATTTGGATGTTGAGTTTGATTGCGAAGGCATAATGATTGAGTCCGGCGATGAAGAGGGCCAAATGGGTGTTGGGTAATGCCACTTTCGTGATAGTGGCACGCTATGTACAAATAATGCGGGGATATAAGGTCAATTGAGACCTCCCTGACTGGATTCTTGGGCGGCCAGGCAGCATTCAAATCTCAGGAATAGTTGCGTAAACATAGTAATTTTTTAAGGGCTAACAAATTCCTGGAAAGATCACGTGCCCGGTTCCGTTTTTATGGTAACTTGATTTGCTTTACGACGATGTTCAGGATATAGCGAATTGCATCCAGCACAGTCTTGCTCTTCTTAACTGTGATGATAAGTAGTGTTCAAATATACTGTTCTCTTTATTTCAATTGTTTACGGTCACCAAAGACTGAACGAAGCTCTTCCCATCAACACTTTCACCGGCTCGAGAACAAATTCGGGTCACTATCAGGAGGTAGGGATGCCAAGTTTGATAAATGGAATAATGACAGAACGTCTTGTCATACGTTGCTGTGGTTTTCCATTCTGATCTTGGCAACCTCCCGGTGAACAAGAGACACTCACAACCTGTTACACCACAACCCTCCTGCTACACTGCTTCAAAATCGGTATTCCCAGGAAGAGATCTATGTCCCAAATAGGAAATGGCTGGTTTTTTCTCTTCTCGATTGGGAAATTTTGAAGTATTATTTTGGGAAATTTGGTCTGATTTATGTGTCGAGAGAAATGGGCTGCTACGGTAGTTCGATGGCGCTTGCTAAAAGTTGAAAGGGATTAACTTGAGGCCCTGTGCTGGCATCCCCGTTATTGACCAGCAGCGGGAGGAGAGATACACTCTCATACGGATATATATATATATATTTCTTGCAAAGAAACAGCTTTATCCAAGCGTGATAACCACAATTGATGAAATTATGAAGTGCAAGTGAAATCTCCAATAAAAATCTCATTGCCATCAATAGGTAATAGTCCTTCATCTTTCCTTTCTTTCATCAACTAGACCGCGCATCCAAACATTTGAATTAAAATTCAGCTTTTTTTCTTCACTGCATTATCTAAATTCTTCTGATTCGTTTCACTCACATCTGCATTTTCCTCTGCATTCACACATCATTCCACCTTCATTATGACTGCAATGGCATCGCCGGCCTTACTGCCGCCTTTTAAAGTTAAGGCCCGATATGGGTGGTCGGGTCAATCTAAACGTGATCTGGGGTTCCTAGAGGGGGATATAATGGAAGTTACAAGAGTATCTGGTGAATGGTACTATGGTAAGCTGCTCAGAAACAGAAAGTGTGCAGGATACTTCCCAAATAACTTTGTAATAGTTCTCGAGGAAAAAATTAATGAACACCTCAGAGGTGAGAAATCACACACTCCATCAAGTGGATTCCATAAGCAGGACTCGGAAAAAATGGGTTCTATACCAGAAATTCCATCTCGGATGCAGACTGGGTTCAAAAATTCATCTGAAATTTCAAATACATATGCGGGGAACTACAGTTCTCGACAGAATAGCTCTCCCCATTTCCTTGAGAAACACCCGAGAAAGGGAAATCTTAAAATTGATACCAATCTGCAACGACTCGGTGAACCATCGTATTCTAGTTCAGCCCCGGATTTATACGGAATTCAAAATTCGAGCTCAAGGTCCGCTGGAAGAAGAACGACACATGGAAGGGTAAGCCCACTGAAAACTAAATTCAAGGAGGAGTTACAGACAAGTACTTTACCACCTTTACCGCCTTTACCGGATGTCTCCAAACATGCAAGATCAAATAGACATCGCCAGCCTGTAAAATCGCATTCTTCGAATGACATTCCATTGTACAGCTCAAGGGAACCAACAAATGTTGGTAATTTGCCCTTGCAAAAAAGGTTTTCGTTTGATTCCGATACTGATTCAAACTTTAACTCAAACTCCTCTGGTGTCTTTTCAAACTCCAAATACCTCGACTCATCCTTAACGGACAGCGAAAATAGTTTTGCGTTGATGAGTGATTTTAGTGCGACAAGCGCAGGTAGTTTTGCGAGGCATAAGCACGCGGCGCAATCATTTACGGACTCCTTACAAAGGTCAAACCCGCCTCCACAGAGCGCCGAAAAGGAAAGCAATGAAGGAAACAAGTTTTCTGGTCTTTTCCGTAAATTCATGCAGTCAAAGCCTGCCGCTTCTTCTCCGACCTCGGCAAGAGGGGATTTACCCAAATTACCAACCATTCAAAATCTAAATGTGTCTGAAAACACTGAGGCCAGAGATTGGGTTACAGTGAAATCGCAATTGAATAGGTCAAGAACCCTAACCAAATATGAGAAGCATCCGCGTTACATGCGTGCATTAGATAACAACAGGGATTTGGTACTCCATCCTCAAGACGGAATATATAATGGTCTCAACACTAACGAGGTCAGGCATGGTGGGCAAGAAGGTGTTGTAAACGTGTTATTAACCCAATTGAATTGCGATTATATCGATGCAATGACGAGGAAAAGATGTATCAAAAACGGTAAACTGAATTTGGCTTCATGGGCGCAGATGACATTTTCTGCTCGTTACCAGACAGACTTAGATGTGTTGAGAGGTCTTTACATTTTTTGTTGTGAGATGTTTGAACTGATTGACGATAATAACACTACTGATTTCAGCTGCGAACCCAGAGACTTGGACAGAATATTGTACAGTAGATACTGTACTCCATATCAACTTACATGGCTGTTCAAAAAGCTAGCAAGCAGTTTGAACATAACATGTGAAATTGTTATTGGGTTCCTTAAAATTCCAGATGCTAATAACTCTGAGTTTAAATACAATCATTGCTGGTTGAGAACTTTGGTCAACGGGGAATGGAGGTTTATTGATGTCATCCTCGGAAATAGAACAAATCCGATTCACGAATTCATAACTAGTAAAAAGGCGAAGAAAGCGGATGATAGCTATTTTTTGGTAGAACCACTGGAATTCATTTACACACATGTTCCGCCAAGGGAGTTTGAACAGCATATTATTCCCAGTCTTGACCAACTCTCAGTTCTGTACCTCCCATTGGTTTTCCCATCGTTTTTCAAAAACGAATTACGCTTGTGCAATTACAGTACGGCTTTGTCATTCTTAGAAGATACTGAGATTTTTGAATGTTCTCTAGAAATACCAAACGATATAGAAGTGTTCACATCAGTCGTTGTCAGTGGTATCGACGAATCCAAACAGAACGTATATCAGCAAATGGAACTGAGTTTATGTCAAATAAAGAAACACCGGAGTAACTCAGGAAGAAGAATCGCCCTAATTAAAGCAGTCTTACCACCAGGTGTTCACAAAGGTACACTATACATACACTCTGGCGTAAGAGGCACTCAACCAAACAGGGCAAACATCCATCCATTATCCATGATTGTTCCTCTGGAGCATGAAGGTTCGGATATGAAATACGAATTTGTGATAAGATCACCTTCAGAACAAGTACAGAGAGTGGAAATGTACATCAAGGAACCGCAGAATAGGTATTTGTATGCTGATAATGATTATAAGTTTGAAATTTTCCAAACTCCCTTTGATGGAATTATAACAAATTCAGAAGAACATACTACAAAACAGCCAATGGCCATCAGATCACCATCCGGTAAAGTATATGAAATACAAAAGAACAACCTAAAAACAAGTTATGGTTCCTGGACAGCAAATATTAAAGTTAACGAACCAGGTATTTGGACTGCCCTTGTCGTTTCTGACTCAGGACTCGGGTGGTGTCGATTCGCCGAATGGTTATGCATATAGTATATGGCATATATACTCAAAAACAACTGAAAGGTAGAAGGGCATCGCCCATCTCTCCAAGTAATGGTTTAATTGTCTTTGGATTCAACTGTTCTTGGTCTTATGTGTTATCACCTTACACGTTAAGCAAGGGTTTCACTACACCAAATATTTTTCAAAGAAATAAAATTGGAAAAAAGAATGTAACATTTCACGATCTACTAATCGCTAGAGCTTCAGTTCGTATTTGACAGATTTGAATCCTTTGACGCATTTGTGGGCATTCTTCCCTTTGTTTCTATTCATCAACGGAACAGCATAATGGAATTGTCAAATGTGTCTGAACAAAAGCATGAACACTTTGTCAGATTTGCAGATGCTCTAAAGGCATTTGTTGTTGATACATTCGACGATGCGAACAACGCAAACCCGTTTGATGTTATTAAGGAGTTCCGTAGTATCGCCGGAGAATCTGCTTTGAGTTTGGTCCAGAAAGGTTCGGATTCCAACAACACAACAGAGTATAACGATTGGGAATTGGAAGCCAGATTTTGGCATTTGCTTCAATTGCTGTTGAGTTTCAGAACTGCTGATATCGATTTTGATGGAGAAACAACCGTGTATCCATATAATTCCAGCGCTGTATTTGAGAAGGAACTACTGCATAAGGACAGATCATTGTATCAAATATGGATAGTTATGGTGTGGTTACAAGAAAATATCAAAGTCAGTGAAAGACCAAAAAATTTACCAACCTCCAAATGGTCAAATACTTTACTTTCAGGGGAACTAAAAAGTGCAGACCTAGATTATCCGTTAAGAAATCCAGATGCTGTTATTGATATGCGAGATAAAGAGCAAGATCACATCTTTTTCAGATATATCTACGAAATGTTGCTAAGTGGAAATTTTGAAGATGCATACGAAGAGTGTAAACTGTCAGAAAATATCACGCTATGCATGATTCTATGCGGGATGCAAGAGTATATAAACCCACAGATTGATACACAGTTATCCGAAGAATTCGATAGCCAACAAGGTGTGAAAAAGCATTGTTTATGGAGAAGAACAGTTTATCAACTATCTCAAAACTCTCAATTGGATCCTTATGAGCGTGCAATTTACAGCTACATATCTGGTACAATGCCAAATGAAGAAGTGTTAAGCAAGTGTGATTGGGAATCAGAACTGCTATTAAATTTAAACTCGATTATCCAAATCGAAGTTGAAAATTACATGATATCCCGAGGGAAAGTGGATCCATCGGAACTATTTGTGGCCTTGCCCTCTAAAACGCAGACATTACAGGAGGTACTAAACATGGTGTCTGCAAAGCACCCGGTTGAAAGTGAGCACCCCGTCAGAGTTCTTATGGGTGCAGTTATCTCGAATAATTTGGAGACATTACTTCATTCTTCCGTCGAAACGTTATTAGATCTTGTAAAGGGGTATGAGTCCAGCATAGAATTACTCGATGAACCATATTTATTGAGAATAATCAGCCACGTTGGTATATTATTGGATATCATTCATCCCGGTACACTATCAAAAGGCGACAAGGTGAAGCTACTAACGGCTTATATCAGTATCTTGAAGCTATATGAATTGTTAGAACCAATACCAGTTTATATTTGCTTTCTCGACGAAGTTGATGCAATGGAAGCCTATTCTTTTGTTCTGTCCACTCTGGGCGATGAGCCAAAAGTTAAAACAAGGCAAATTGAATTAATGAAATTTTTAAAATTGCCAATATTGAACATACTGAAACGTACAACAGAGAAAGTTTTTGCTGAGACCGAATCCAATTATACTCCGGATCAAGGCATTTCAATCACATTCGATATCACAAACATCGATAAGCATTTGATATATGCGGTAGAGGGGTTATTTTTAGGGCATTTTTACACTGACGCCATGGAGTGCACTTTGGCGTTGGCAAGAAGATTTCTATTGAATGGTAAGGTAGGATCTTTGGAGTATTTCATAGATCGTAATTCTCTTGAGAATTTGATTAATGTTTACAAATTGGAAACGTTACCCCACACTGGCGATATCATAGATGATGATTCCTCAGTTAAAGAAATACTGCAATATGCAAACTTGATGCAGCATTTCAAAAGATACGCCGAATGGCAGAAGTCTGTTAAATTGCTAAACTCGGATTCAAACATTCCAACTTTGATTGAGAAATTTCAAGAATATTCAAACTGCAGTATGGAAATGATAAAAACATTTTTGGTAGAGCTGACAGAAGATAAAAATGCGGTTAATTTTTTTGTTCTATACGAGATCCGTGCCCTTTACACACCCTATTTGATAATTGAGTTACACAAGGGTTTGGTGGAAGCTTCTAAACTGTTGCGTATCCCCAAATTTGTTAAGGAGGCGTTGGGTTTCACCGAACTTGTAGCAAATGAAAATGACGGTATTTATCTACTATTCCAATCAAGTGGAAAACTGAAAAAGTATCTGACCTTAGTCGCCCATACGGCAACTTTGGTTGAATACTCCTAAAGTGGTTATCAAATATAATGCCTCTAGCTTTGTGTGTGTATGTGTCAATATAATCTAGTTTGTTAATTAAGAGATTCGGTACCTATTCCTGTCATAAAAAAGCTGCAATCGAACATCTGTTTCTCTCTGTACTATCAGCTGCAAACGAAAAGCAAATGGCAGTGGATATATTGTTCACCACTGAACGAAACAGATGCTCATTTCTTTTCATCAATCATTCTTTGTAGGTCTCCAAAAATTTTATCTCGATGTTGGGCAAGCGGATCGTCTATATCACTAGGGAAAAATTCATTCCTTGAATTGGGTTCTTCATTGCCATGCTGGCTGACATTGTTTTCATCCGTATCGTCCATTATTTCCTCTTGCTCATCATACATATAATCGAAACTTGAAGCATCCATATCGATGACGTGGTGGTTACTCAGTGATTCCAAAATATTCTCACTTCCTTCTAGCTTCCTAAAAAGAGCATCATACGGGTCATTTTGTACCAACGTTTCGGCATTCTGAGAGGTATTTAACCCACCCTTCCTTTCATCCCAGTTTGTGATAGAAGCTGCTTCGATTTCAGCTTTGACTTCCTGTTCTTCCTCATCTTCCTCCGCGGCTTCCTCCTCGCCAGCATAATCGAAGAGGACTGATCTATCATCATCTTCATCCTCTGGATAATCGTTTCTATAGTAATTCTCGTCATTGGAATCCTCGTCATCAGACCGTAACAATTCCCCGTCGGATTCAGCGTCCGGGATCAGGTCCATGTTTTTATTGACAATTTTCACAAAACCAATATTATCAATAGGATATGAGGATATTTCATCTTCAGGAATTTCTTCCAGTTTGTACACGTCATAAACGTAATCTAAACTAGGCAACTTAGCCACGGCTGTGTGAAAATGCTTCTTACTGGGTTTCTTCTTTATCTCACCATCCGTTTTGGACTTTTCTTCAGTGATCTGCAAGTAGCTATCGACCATTTTAGCAATCTCTGGGGGTAGGTTTTGAGAAGATGTATCATAGTTCGGTAAAAATTGCTTCTGTTCCTGCACAGTGCTTTGTTCCGTATTATCCCTTAATATCTCTTTTCCCTTCTTTAGGTGCTGTTCTAAAATGAAATGTCGATGATCCCCGTGATTTGACAATTTCAACAGTGGACTATAGAGTTCTTCCTCACCTGCATAAATATTATCATTAAGTGTTTTTGTTAGCTTAAACACATATTTGGCCCTCTTATTCTTCTTCTTACTTTCTTCCTCCAGTACTGTCGAAAATAAATATGTTAAAAGATTGTTAGTATTAATTCACATGAACAGCAACATTTCGCATTCTTTCAAACAATTAAACATACATAGTGCCTGTACAGAATCATCGTCTCTCCTTCTTTTCACTCTTAAAAATTCCGGTCTTTCATTCATTTTTGGTTAGATAGCATAAGTCAAAAATGTGCACCTAGATGAGCTGATGCTTCTAAGTTGTCCGATGAACCTTCAAAAGCTGTGAGTTTTGTCAGAAATCTGATCCTTAATATTAATTTTTATTATAGATACGTGTTACCCGAATATCAATCAGTAAGGATGTTGTAAGTACCACACTGTCTCTTCCGATAAGCATATAACTCTATGGCGTTGCCCAAGAATAGCAAGTTTGTACACCACTTTACTGAGTTTACTTGAGGATATACTTAAAAGGTTTTAAAGCTTACTGTGTATCAATTTGGGAAGGGGAGTGGTATATAATACATTATCCAATTGTTGTTATCGGGACTTGAAAATAGAAAAACCAATCATCATTTAATCCAGTTTGTTTCTATTTGTAAAACTATCTTATAAAATGGTACACCCAAGTGACGAGTATTCTTTATGTTTCTTTAGGGAAATATTCGGCAATTTAAATACCAAGTGGGAAAACGTGGGAAATTTGCACAGAGAATGGTTCAACTAAATTGGATGTATGGCTCAAGGGGAATTAGTATACTGCAATATGTTATTCATATGTCATATTTGAGGATCTTGTATAATATTATATAATCTTATCACGAAAAGTCTAAACTTTACTGTGTATACTATAAATAGTTTGACACTTTGAGATTTTTACTTTTTAAGAATTGTGTAAATAAATAGTTATAACTTGATAAAAAACTCCAAAATGAAATACACCAAATAGAAAAGTGAAGTGCAGAACAATGGGCCTATTACTAGACTCTTACTTTGGAGCCTTTAAAACCCCAAAGCAGAGGGCGCTTGCTCCCTTTATTTGTAAACATCAAAAAGTTTTAATAACTGGGGGTTCTAATGGTTTAGGGTTATGCTTGACAAAAAGTTTCAGCAAGTTGCTCACGGTGGAGAAGGTAATCATTCTCGATTTGGAACCCCCTGAAGATACGATACTAGCAAATGAGAAAGTCTGTTTTTATTTTTGTGATATAACACAAGTTGAAATGCTAAAACAAGTACAAAAAAGAATAGTCAGGGAACATGGCGACATTTCAATTCTCATTAACAATGCAGGAATAACAAATATTAAGCCATTACTGTCGATGGACGATGCAGAGATTACCAGGATACTTCAAGTAAACTTTCTAGGCGCCTATATGGTAACACAGGTGTTTTTGGACAACTTAATTTCTTTTGGAGATAGTACTATCATTAATATTTGTTCGATCTTAGGTGTTATCTCGCCAGCAAACTTGACCGCATACTGCGCTGCCAAAGCATGTTTAATTTCATTTCATAAAAGCTTGAAATTATTAATGGAACATTCAGAGACTATCCATATGCCCAGGAAAATAAAAACTTTGTTATTGTGCCCGGGAAAAATACGAACAAAAATGTTTGAAGATGTTTCTACTCCGTCAACATTGTTTGCACCAGATTTAAGTCCAGAGGAGCTTTCCGAAGATATCGTTTGTGCGGTCGAGGGGAGAAACAGAGAACAAATACTTTCACCGTATTATGCCAATTTGGTCCCACTTTTCCAAAGATTGGAATGGCCGTATTGGCGTCTTTTGAAAAAATATAGTGGGATGAATGAAGTAACTAACTTGAACTAGGCTATAAAAAAGCGTGTCACCATTCAGTTTGGTCCTTATTTTTGCTTAGTAATTCGAACATCAAAATATTTAGTTCATCTTTATGTATTATTGTCTACCTGCTTTACGTTGCTTTCGGCTTCACTTTGATCGCTCTTCAGCTTTTTCCAAATCTCTAGATTCTTTTCAGCATGTATTTTCATATACCTGGAGTAATGTCTCATAATATCTGTCAATTCTTCCTCCCGCTCTTTGGAAAATTTGGGCAGTTCTCTCTCCTTAATTTCAGCGGATATTACTAGTAGATCATTTTCTGCAACGCTTAACATCTCTTGTAGCTTCGCAATATCATTCTCTAGCGAAAGTTTTAAAGTTTGAGGATCAACTTCTTGATAATTGACGGTATCCTTCACAATTGTAGCAATTTTAGAAAACTTGTTCAACAGTTTCCCACCATAACCTTTTGGTGCTGTTGGTGGTCTATCAAAGGTAATTTGGCCGGACTTTGCAGTTTCTTGGTTAATCACGTTATCTACTGCGCTGAAGTCATTTTTCTCTTGTTCCAGTTTACGAAGCTGATCATTCTTACTCCGTAGTGTTTTTCTCAATGTTTCCAACTGGATCAATTTCATTCTTCTATATTTGATCAATTCTCTAACAGATGTGGCCACCAAAGCGCTTTCACCGAGCGGTTCGTTTACATTGTAATGTAATCGACTTACTAGTTGTTCAAATGTTATAGCTGATTCATCATATGTTCTGCTAAGCAGAGCCAGTTGGCTGGCAAGTTCAAATTCCTTCCCGGCTTCTTTTGTAAATTCTGCTGATTCCTCACTAATTTCTTTGTATTCGACAATCAAGCCACTCAAGCTTTTCGTAAGCTTTTTGTTCAACTTGGTTAACCCATTCGCCATTATATCCTCGTATTTTTTGTACTCTTGATCCAGTTTTTGAAAGGAATAATTAAACTTCATCAATTTTTCATCCAAGGTTTCCGGATCCTTTGAATTTGTCACCTTTTCTTTTGGTAAATGAATATGAGTTGTGGTGGGAATGGGTAATGAGGCATGGACTCTTGTTGAGCTGGTTGGATCTAAAGGGTTACACTGCAGAACGTTTTTGGGGAGCGATGTAAAAGTAGCAGAGCTGGCAACAAACTCGCTCCATACACGGTTATTCGAGTCTAAGAAGTCAACAATAATGGGGGTCTTCATAATTTCGTCGTTGTTCAGCACTTTGTTCAAAAACTGAGTTAGTACCCTAATTCTATGTCGTATTAAAGTTTCGTCCTGGTTTTTCTTGGTGCCATTAATGACCGAAGTTGTTAGGTCTACTGATCCAGTGTGGTCGGATGGTAAAAAATATTGCGAACCGGTCGCACCAGTTATGGCTTTGCCATAATTTCTTATTGATTGCTTCTCTGGAATTGGTGGAATCAGGATTGTCGGAAATAGTTTAACAAGCAAGTCTCTCAAATTTTCAAAGTCATTATATCTCCGCCGAACAGTGAAATTGTTATACTGTATGGTGTAAGTTATGTAACTTCTTCCTTGCAACTCTGATACCTTCCCCGCTTCCAAAATGCGCGCGTGCCTCTTATCAGACACGTTAGTCCGTTCAACTAAGGAGTTTCGCTTTTTCGTGAAACGTTCAGATTCCACAACATTCCTGTTGTGAACCTTTGCTATCATAGGAGCAGACATTAATCCTTCATCGTCATCATCATCGACATCATTAACATTTCGCGCGTTACTATCTGAATTCGTTGATTTCATTCTATCGTGATCCTTTTCTGCATCGCCCAATCGCGACCGATCGGAAACATTATCTTTGTCCAGGCTCACCTCACTGGCGTATTTCTCCATAAATGGATTATCTTCCTCCATCAAGGCTGTATGAATCATTCTACTCTCCACAGCGTTTGTTGTCTTTTTGTCATCACCTCCATTGCTATCATAAAATGTAGAACTCTGTTTCTGGTCACTGGCCTGCAGTTCGCTGTCATACCCCGTATGCACTGAATCACCAGACATATTGTTGGAGTTAGCAGTCGCTAATGGGGATGCTCCTCGTGTTGGATTACCTGAACTAACCGAAGATGAAGACACGTTGACACTGTTACCTGTCTGTACCCCCTGTTTGCGTTTCTGCTTAGACTTTTTACCCATATCGAACAAAGATACGTTACGCAAGGCACACAGGGGATAGCCTAATCGGTCACTCTGGTGAGGGTCAAAATTCAGGTCCCTTCTTCAACCAAAGGTGTGTCTACTTGGAATCTTGAACTAGAAAGATTCAGCCGATTGGGAAAACCCTTACACGTACTCGTCACGTGGGACTGCGGCGGCTTTGGAGAATTTTAGAACAGCTTACTGTGATGTGTTGCTGGACTCAGTATCTAGGATTCCAATGTAGCTCCCCCAGTTGCACAGTCTAAAACTTATGAATATCGGTTTCTTCCGTAGACCTGACATTGCAATCAGAGTAAAATAGGACTTCGCCCATAACCGCTGTTTATTGTAGTATAGTATAGTAAGTGGAAAAAATTTTCGACTTTTCTATTTTTGCAAATTTGAAAGGCGATGCCAGTTATGGAGTGTAACAGTATATTTCCTCGACAAATCTTTCTCTGCCGATTCGAAATCCGAGCGGTTACAACACCACACTCTGGTGGATTGATATAATTGAATATGTCAAATAGTGCTGTTATTTTGAAGTACTTGCCGGAATCGACTCAATTGGAGTTGGTTAGCACTTTAATTAATCAAGATGAATTGGAGCAAGCACTCGAAATAATCAATGTTACAGCTATTGACTTGTTTGGACATGAAGCAGTTTTAGGGAAATTATTTGAGAAATTTGAACATGCCGTATCGGAATTCTTCTCCGATTTCCAAAATGATAAAAATAATAGATGCGACATGCAGGAGCTGCTACAAGAACATCATGAACTGCTGACTTTGTTTGAGTATATCAAGACTATTCCAAAATTACAGGATCAGTTTTATGACTGGACCTATTCTAAAATACTTTCTTTTATCAAGGAGAGGAGAAATGCCCTATATGATGAACTCTTTTTTAGTGAAATCGTGTCAAAATTCATTGATCTGAAAACAAGTCCTTTTGCTTTAGAAGAGGGAAATATGAGTGACGAAACGGAACTTTTATTATTGTTATCATTAGTTGAACTACATTTTTTATCAATCGAGGAAGATGACTCCAAATTGCAGGATCAAAAATCCAATGAATTGGATAGATTGCTTATCCCATTAATTGGCTGTAATATAGAAAACATTGCACTAAGCTGCTCCAAACTCATTCGTTGGAGGTTTAAATGCATAAACCAAGCTTGCTCAGCTGACTCTGAATTTGATAGCTTGACTTGGAAATTAATTAAACGAATGAATAATCCAGGAGCAACCAGGGAGTGGAAGGAAAGGAACATCTTGACGTTCTTGCTAAGAATACTATCCAACGCTAATATTTCTAACGGCCTTATATCTTTCATGAAAACTAGGGAATATTGGGGCTTTTTGCAGGACTCTTTAAACCATAAAGTACATGAATACAGAAAATTAGGCCAAGCTGTGCTGAAATTATCAGTTCAACGTTTGTCTACAAACACAAACGAGACGTTTTCTGCAGAGTTATTTATATGGGATCAGCGAGAAGGTGCCGACATTATAGAAACATGGAAAAAATTCACAACCTTGTACGAGATAGTTGCATTAGATACCGCCCTAAATCAAATTCAGGAAGCTCGTACTGATATTTTGAGCATATTTGATAGCAAGTTTTTAGATCCCAGTTGGGGTCTGATCTTGTTTTCCACTGGTTTGAGAGCATCTATGGAAAGCGTCAGAAAGTATGTTGTGTCGTTGATCCTGGAAGTGCAAAATCCATCTATATTTACCTCTAACCTGAGAATCCTAACAGAGACTATTTTACCGACATTAATGCAAGCCCATTACTTCAAAGCGATTAAGAACAATTCCCATTATGCACAAGATTGCCCTCATGGTGAACGCGTGGCTAGATTTGTTAGTAGAATCTTGAACAATAGTAACGGCCTTGAACAGGAAACCATAAAAGAAATTTTATTGTTGTTGATTCAATTTGGTGCCGCGTTCGATCCTGCTAGAATATACGTATCACTTGGATTGTATCGTTTTTTAGAAAGCAAGGGTAACAAGTCTATAACGAATGAGCATATATTGTTATTCCGGAAGCTATTCGAATTTGAATGCGAAGAACTAATTTTTGAAACAACCATGCAAACCTTATATTGGAACTGCTTAAATTATGTCTCGGATGATGTTACTCCTGAAGTGTGGGTAGATGTTGCGCTTTTCCACTTGAGGAAATGCCTCTGCAAATTAAATCATCTGGATGCTGGCTTGTCAACTGATCAAAAACCAAATAGCCAAAAAATCACTATCCCATTCAAAGACAATAATGGCCGGTATAGAAGCGTGGATACAATGATAAACTTGAATAAAATTAATTCAGTTATCTTAATCAAACTCACTGACTTTCTTTATGAACTAAAAAAAGACATGTGGTTTGACCAGGTTAAACTTGAACAAGAAAGGGATCTTCTACTGACAATCGAACAACCTTCCAAGTACAGTACTACGGAACCTACCGGTGATATTCAAACTTTGCCTGTAGAATCATTCAAATCAATAAATGTGCCAGGCTTCTTTGAAAATCTACTGATTGCATTCACACCTTACAAAATGGAGATATTTGCAAATATTCCGGCTGAAATACTAAAACAACAACTTGGACAAATTGGGCACGAGCGTTTGTGTCGTCTGTACTCTGGTATCACATCATATTTCAAACAAACTGTGGATAATAAGTTGAAAGATGAAGCATACGGCCGTTTCTTTTGGTTTGTTTCCTTAACTTATCACTCCGATATATCGTCAGAAGATGTAAACGGTGTTTTAATATTGGCAAAATCAAACGTTTTTGATGATAATTGCAACTACTCAGGTAACGTATCCATCACATCCCTGTGTAGAGACATTCTTTCCAACTCAGATGTAAACGTTGAGAATTTACTAATTATTTATGACATTGCATCTACAATCTGGGAAAGTATTAATGAGGAAAGGTTGGTGTTAAAGGAAAGTCAATTGCATATCCAACTGATTAATATCCTTTTTGACAGTCATATCTTGAGATATGCTACCGAGCAATCTTTGACTATGCAAAAGAATTTATTGGTGTATGGCAAACAGGTTGCCAAATTGGGGTACGCAAGAAGGGTATTTTTACCTGCCATCTCTGGTAATCTTGCTGTTTTTCTGAACAGTTACTCGAAATCTTTTAAAAATAAGGAATCGTACATTTGGCTTGCAGATCTCCTCATATCTGTCATTGTACAGCCTCAAATGGAGCAGAATATCTTTCATTTGAAAACAGTCGTATCTTTCATTTATGATGAGTATTTTGGAGCTGAAAACACAGAGAAATTGTATCATCTGGTTTACAACGATTTCGAAATCAGCAGCAAAGTTTGGGCTATAGCTGGTGCGATCCTCTCTGGACCAGTATTTGGCCAACAAATCCGGGATTATTTAGTACACAGTACCAACCTACTAACCTCCAAGAAACGGATTGATGCGATAGAGGAAAACCAAAGGCTATTGGAATGGCAACTGTTGCTTCTTTCGTCTTCACGTTGTGAAAACAGAGCAAGCGAAAGCATGATTTTATCTGTGTTGGAAAGTATAGAAAACGAGGCTTCTCCCCTTGTCAGGATTTACAAAGAATGGTTTCTTGGATTGGAACTAGCTGAAACATACAATGATTCTGAGAAGCCGAACATGATTGAGGATTATCTCTTTGATTTATTGATAGACCATAGCAAGCCAACTCTGGTTGTAAGTGCAACCAAAATTTTATTCCTTGCACTTAAGGGGGCAAGTTCTCAGGATCATCAACGTCTGCTGAGTAGGTTCATCTGTTTTTTGATCCCCAATGCAGGATCCAACAAACCTCTCGTAAGGCATTTCTCTAATTCTTTAATGTTGTCCTTTTGGCCTCATTTCAAGGACGAGTTGAAGGACTCCACTTTGCGAGAAACTGTCAAGAACTTGTACGACAACGCAAAAAAGACGGAGGTCATCGGCCAATACAGAAGCGGTGATGCGAATGTTTGGGATATCAAGAAAGATTTCACTCTGACGGGCATATTTGGCGGTGTAATTCGGAAGACAACGGATCATGACCCTCTCTATATTGGTACTGCCGAATTTCAGCAATACATGGCTGAATTTCCAGAAGTTCGTTCATTTGTGGATTTTGGCGCTGATGACAGTCATCTGTGGTTGGGCAAAAGGGGTACCACCACTGATACTGTAGATGAGGGTGTCCCAGACTGCGCGCAGAGTACCGAGATCTCGCCATTACAGACAAAAAGCGGTGCTTGGGAGACTGTGCTGGATTTGAATAACAAGAAATCGACTGACACCGTTAAACGCTCGAGTTTGATAGTTGTTGCTTCCCTCGTTGACAAGCCACCGAACCTCGGTGGCATATGTAGACTCTGTGACGTTTTAGGGGCCGAGCTATTGACAATACAGGACATACGAGCTAAGAAGCATCCTCAGTTCAAGAACGTAGCAGTTACGGCAGATAAATGGATGCCGATGCAGGAGGTTCCCGTTAATGACATAGCCAGTTTTATGAAGGAGAAAAAAGGGGAAGGTTATACACTAATTGGGCTGGAGCAAACTGACAAGTCTGTGAAATTGGATAACGATTACCATTTCCCGAAGAAATCTTTGATTCTGCTCGGTACCGAAGCACACGGTATTCCGGGCCATCTTTTAGAGGAGCTGGATCTTTGTTTGGAGATCAAACAGTTTGGAGTCATCAGGTCAATGAACATCCAAACTGCAACTGCTGTGATCGTCCACTCGTACACGGTTCAACACATGTAGTCTAAGACTTTGAAAACATAAAACCCTATAGAATGTATTATGTAGCTGTACAAAACCACAAAAGGAATGTAAGACGAAGACGAGAATGTGAAAATTTTGAGATTACCAACCCTATGACTTTACTCAAAGATCGATGACGGCTGGGATGTCTTGTGGGGTCTCCCTTTTAGATGCAGAGTCAGAAGAATCAGCTACACTTCCCCCGGCAGGTTTACCAGTAGCTCTGTATATATCTTCTTGATCCAAGGCTTCAATGATCTCTCTGTAATTGTCCAAAACAATCTCATTTTCCCTTATAGAATCGTTGAACAACTGAAGATCACTTGAGTCAATGTTCAAATTCTCGTCATCTTCGTCGTCGAGATCAAACTCATCCCTCTGAGGTTTCTCACCCCCAATCTTGGAGATATATCTTCTCAGCCGTGCATTCGACCTATTCAGATGCGCCGTGCTGTTTTCGATCTCGCGTCTTACGTTAGCAAGTTCATCATTAGACATCTCCCGGACTGCAACTCTAAATTCCTGAATTTTCACCGGCCGTTTAATCCCCTCAAAATTATGATTCATATTAAAGTTCCTATCTTTCGCCTCTGTTGGTCACTGTTACCCGATTGTCGTACCACGTCCTACCTGTCGCATCTACTCAGCATATGGAAAGTAACCCACCCTTTATATAGTATAAGATTTTTTTGGAATATAATTTTGCTGCTCACGTAAGGTCTTTTTTTCCCCTCTTGAGCTGCAACCCCACTCCGCCCCGCCAACTGCGGGAATGACGTAGAAGGAACTCGCTGCTACCGGAAGGACCGCTCGAGGAGGTTGCTGGCGTGCGGGAGGAGTCCGTTTGAGCAGTGGCGGTCGACACGTGTGATCCAGGAGTACAGCTTATTTGGGTCCACATTTTGCGGTGGCTGGTTGCTGGCAGATGCGGTCTCGTGGTCCCCCACTGCGGAAGATACGACTGCGCCCGTGACGGCTGCTGCAAAGTGGTTCTCGAGGAGGTGGTCCACCACGGGCCAGCCGTACGCATTTCCGAATTCTCTCCTTACTACCATGTTGTTGTGGGCGTCGCCGCTCTGTATGGCGACCACTACTTTGCGCCATTCGATTCCTTCGTGCCAATTGTTGGCCATCGTCTCGAGCATGCTTGGCTCGCTCGTATTCCGCTCTGATGTGATGCGTGACCCTATATGCTTTCTCAATAGCGTATCTCTGTATTGCTCCCGTACCCTTTCGATATCTTGTGGGGTATACAGTTTATCGTGCACTATGGTACCCGTCCTACTCTCAGGGTCCATAATAAACTGCTTTCTAGGTCTTTTTACATTTATCATTGAGGTCATTGACCCAATCGCCGAGCTCTTCGGCAGTTTTTTAACAGCTTGCTTGGCGTTTTTATTGATCGCATGGTCCGTTTGTCGATATAGTTTTGCTAGTACGTCCTCGTAGTCTAGGTATAACAACGATGACGTGTATAAGGGCACAATCCCATCGTGAATTGCATTACAGTAGATGGTCCTTCTCTGAAACCTCTGTAATATGCTGTGTACAGGATCTCCAGACAGAGAATACAATAACGGTACCCCATCGTTTGCATTGTCTTTAGCCAGATTGAGATCCAGCCCGGTCTGTCCCATTAGACCAGCATTTAGTGAGTAGTTTATGTAATTGGAACGGCCCTTCACACTTATACCAAGCAATGGCGATGCCATAGTAATGAAATTTACAGGGGAGACCCTGTTAAAAAAATCGGGATACATGATTGCAAGATATGCAATGGCAAAAGTTTGAACAACACCACCTAGTGAATGACCGATAAAAGATATCTTCTTAACTCTTTCCGAGAATAATTCTTGGGCAATGTATTTTGCAACATTGATTCCCTGATTCCTGATTCCCCGCTCAGTTTCACCAACGTTCCCTTTAAAGCCGTCTACAACGCATATTTCGTGTTCCTTAGAGTTAGCCCTACACATACGTTCAATTTGCTCTTTCAAGTAAAGCATGTCCGTTGTTACATTGGAGTGTACACCGTGGGTAAGAACCACCAAATGAATTTTGGTCTTTACCGTTTTAATGCTATTGGGAATTGCCCATAAATCTTGTGTAGTATGCCTTGTAACTTTCAGAATCCCATCATTGAACAGTTTTACTTTTCTCAATTGTTTTGAGCGTAAACTATGCTTGGTTGGTCCAAGGGCCAGTTCAAAAGACACCTGCGCCTTTTTGTTAAACAGAACCTCGCTAACAATATTTAAGACCCAGCAAATGCGTCTGTTCTCACCCCCTTTCTGAAGCGGTACCTCCATATAAAAGCTCTGCTGTGATTGTAAGTTACTCTTTATTAGAGGTGTATATGCAACTTCGTCGTCATCATATTTCGCTGAATGGTCGAAAGCTTCGTTGCTCAAATCAACGTAAAGAGCAAATGGACCAGCCAAATACCCTACTCTATAAGATAAAGCCGTGACGTTCTTCACTTTGATCCAGAATGATTTTTCTTTGGATTCGGACCATGCTCCAACATGCTCTATTGTATATCTTTCCATCTGTGCGATGGCCACAAAAGATTCTTGATGGTAGTAAGCCTTATCATCAAGCTCAGCATCAACCATGTTGCGATGCAACAACGAGTCTCACGAGACTGAACCTTACATCTGGTTGATGCTATTCAGAAAGGTACACTACGGACAGCATATAATTTCGAAAGTGACTTGTGAATGAATTTTTCACTCGAAAGCGACATGGATTGAAACATACAGAAGTACACAGAGAGGGCAGAAGAGATACCAGTATTGGATACCAGCCGACCTACCAGCGAAGACTTATTATTCTGAAAAATGCGTGAATCATATTCGAAGGAAAATAAGGTTGGTGAGGGTACTTATGCCGTTGTTTATCTTGGAACAAGGCAAAGCGACTCGAAGAAGATCGCTATCAAAGAAATCAAAACATCTGAATTCAAGGATGGGTTAGATATGTCGGCTATTAGAGAGGTGAAGTACCTGCAAGAACTGGAACATCCAAACGTTATCAGACTAATGGATATATTTATGGCATACAATAATTTGAATCTTGTTTTAGAGTTTCTTCCCAGTGACTTAGAAGTGGTAATCAAGGACAAGTCGGTACTGTTTACACAGGCAGACATCAAGTCGTGGCTGTTGATGACTTTGAGAGGGGTCCACCATTGCCATAGAAATTTTGTATTGCATAGAGATTTGAAGCCTAACAATCTTCTGATCTCGCCAGAAGGTATTATCAAAGTGGCAGATTTCGGGTTGGCCCGAGCTGTGCCCAACCCCAGGGAGATCTTGACTTCCAATGTCGTAACAAGGTGGTATAGGGCACCTGAGCTACTGTTTGGTGCTAAACACTACACCTACGCCGTTGATGTATGGTCCGTTGGAGTTATATTTGCCGAAATGCTACTTAGAGTTCCGTACTTGCCAGGCAAGGATGACGTAGATCAAATGGAGGTCACATTCCGAGCATTGGGAACGCCAACAGAAAAAGACTGGCCCAGCGTCTCGATGTTCCCATCATACAATAAATTACAGATTTACCCACCGCCTTCGAGGGATGAGCTCAGGAACAGATTCATCGCCGTCTCATCCAGCGCACTCAACCTAATGTGTGGGATGCTGGAAATGAACCCAGGGAATCGATGGAGTACCGTGCAATGCCTTGAGTCCGCGTATTTCAAAGAGTTGCCGTCACCTTCAAACCCAGCAGATATCAACATCTCTAGCAGTTGATACTCAGCTGAATATAGCATTTTATTCTGTACGTAATAACGGTCATTTTATGTTTGGAAAAAAACATGCTGTGATAATATCACACCATAAAGGCATCACAGTTCCTTAACAAAGGTGTTGCAGAAGAGGTAAACAACTGTCTCGTCAAATAGTGGGACTGTATGTATCTTTGCAATGTCATCAGGATTGCGACAACCCTTTGGCAAAATCTTTCCGTCGAAGAAGCTTATAAACAGGATCTTATTCAAACTTGATAGTAATGTTACATCACGAAATATTATACCATTATACCGTCAGCTTCATGAAAATGGTAAGTTGATTGATAGTTCAGGTATATCTGGAAATCCTAATACACTATTTTTGATGAATAGGGTGTTGTTTGAGGTTAAGAAGCAGACAAAACAACAGAATGAGACACTGAAATACATGGAACTTTACTTCTTGAAGAAAGCAGCGTTACTGGGCCAAGCGGATGCAATTTCACTCCTTTGTTTCGATGTGCTAAACAATGCTAAGGGCAACAGCACGAATGATGTGAATCACTGCTCAAAACTACTGAAAGCACTGGTGCAAAAGAACCACCCCCTTGCACTAAAAGTAGTTGGAGATCTAAACTATTCAGTTAGCCAACCTGAAGAGAGTGCAAAGTGGTATTCACAGTATTTGAAAATAGTACCTCAGGGTAAAGACGGTATATGGAGACCCCAGGTTTTGGAAAAGTTGGGGGAGTTGGAATTCAGAAAAGGTGGTTTCAGTAACGTTTCGATTGCCGAACAGTATTTTTTGGAGGCTATAGGAACTTCTAAGTTACAGGATTGCGTCAAATCCTATTTTTACCTATCCCAAATCCACGTGAATTATGATCCAGTTAAAGCCCGGGTGCTACTCGAACAATGTTGTACCCAAGGTTTTAAGGAAGCTTTTAAGACACTGGGATATTTAGAAGCTCAATATTTCAAGAACCTCGATAAAGCACAAGAATGGTTTAAATTGGGAATGGAGTTGTTTGATTTGGAGAGCTACTTTGGTTACTTTGATTGTTGTGTACAGTCCAAACAATGGATGCAGGCTTACAAGACATACCAAACCCTTTTGAAGTTGAAACCGACGCAAAGAGGGGCGAACTCAGAGCTCATAGGTTTATTTCTGGAAAAAAAGAATGATACCATCAACAAGGTCATAATTGAACATAAGAGAGATGATACTGATGTAGACGCAAATGGAGTATCTTCTATTGCGGTTGATATTCAAAGAAGCTCTAAATGGAGCATCTAACCGTTTCTGCCCGGACATCCATTTCCGTGTAGCAGGTTCAATCACGCGGAATGTATTTTAGAAAAAGTGAAAGCACTTTCTGATGCGAGAACACTGTAAATACTACTGTATATAAATATTTAATTTCTAATATATTCGATGCCAGATAAACTATCAGTGCACATATGCAACGATTACTCAATGGTGAAAGAAAGAAACGTTTAAATCAGATGCATTGCCGACGTTCGCAGAAGGACTGTCATTACCGGCATTGTTTCCTGTAACATTGTCTGCTGTATATCCACTCTCAAAGTTTTCTTCGTTGTTGTTGCGGTTATTCTGATCACCAGGGGTCTGTTGGATATCATGTAGAGCCGATAAAATGTTATCGCTACTATTCAGCAAGTCTGTGCTGTCGAAAAAAAATTGATTTGCTCCAAGGTTCAACGAGTCTAATTCAGTTTGCCCCAAAGAGATGCGCAGGTTAGCATTATTATTGATATTAATTTCACCATTACTAGTACCTGTATTATCGTTGCTGCTATTATTATTGATGTTAGTGTTCGTACCAATAAAGTCACGCCCAGGTAACGGTTGAGGATCGGCTTGACTATTAGGATGATGATTATGATTATTATTATTGCCGTGATTATGAGGATTATCATTATTGTTCAGTGGTGAGTAGAGTGTGCTCGAAGGTGTCCGCCGAGCAGGGTCAAGGTGTGTCATCTGGTTATTGTAAAGAATATTATTTTGTTGATCGTGCTGCTCTTGTAAGATTGACTCCGTTAAGGGTATTTGATCAGTTATTGGTAAAGACATTGCCATCGGTATGCCTAAGCCGTTTTTATCTGTGACCATTTCTGTCAAGGGAGTTAAGCCCGACATTATATCTGTTTGTTGCGGTGGAGGTGCTATTATATGGTTCGTTGACTTGTAGTCCAAAATTAAAGAATTCATAAACCTTAAGGAACCTTGCAGACCTTTCAATGTATGGGGTACATTAGAGCCACCCACAAATGCGTCACTTACTTGTTTACCCTCCGAGAAATCCTCGCAAATGGACCAAAGGTTTGCCGTGTTGTTATCCGCACCGGATTCATTCAAAAAATAAACAGCAAAATTCGGTGGCTTATCCACTGTTAGCTTTAGTTCACCGAATGCGTTACTATTCTCATCGTTCAAAGTACCGTCGTCATCGCTATCCTCGTTGTCACGGCCCGAAGTTTTCATGGGCTTCCCTGTATCCCGATTGTATCTGATGATGGCATCATCGGATTCCAAACTTAAGGAACAATTCGTTACTGCATCTATGGGATAGAAGATTCTGAAAAGAATCTTAGTGCTGTTGGCCATTGCACTGAAAAAATAATTGATTTCAAAATTCTTTTTGGATATCAGGACCAGAAGGTCTGTGGAGTTCAGCATAATAGAATTTATTGACTGTGGCGACAGATTCTTGAGCATCTGTAGCAGAGGAAATTTCATTTTCAATAGGGAGCCACTTTTCATTCTATTCCAGGCACCCACAGTGATCGAACATATGTCGATGAAGTAGTAGTTTTTATTGATGTTGAGAGGAATTCTGTCAAAAAAATTCAGATCCAAATAGCTATTTCCGCCATGTATGGATGATGTTCCCTCTTGCCTGTTTGCTAAATTCTTCATTCTGTTTTTCTTGAACTTGGCCCTTCTGTTTTGAAACCATATTGTCACATTTTTCATCGGCATATCTATCATTTTCGCAATAACTTTCCTCTGATCGATCGAAGGACTCGGGTTGGTCTCAAACTCTTTTTCCAAAATATCCAGGGTTTCCCCCTTAGCCCTCTTCCTCTTTGCCCTCGCATGGCTTGTTTCATCTTGAGAGTCGTGGCCGTGCTCACGGTCATGTGCGTCTCTATCTCCGCGGGCCATACCGTCATATGAACCGTGACCATCCTCATTTTCATTCGAATTTAATGCACCCCCATTGTTCAACTGACCGGATTCTTCCGGGGAAAACACCTCGTTCGGTAGCAGACCAAAATTATCCGGAAAAATTCCATTCAGATTCTGACTGTGCCCAAAATCGTCCATCGTGTACCAGAGAACAGTCTGCTATGATTATTCTTATAGTCTTCTCTCCTTCCTTTCGTCCTGTTCTGAAGAAAACCGGCTAGAAAAGAGACTGTAAAAAGATCCTGACAGTCAACCAGAACAAAAGCAAAAAGCGATAGGCAATTCTAAAGTCAACCTCGTAACGGTAAAGTGCACAAGGAACGCAATCCCTATAATTCAACACCGATTGTCCCTCGGTCCGACTCCCCGTCAAAATCTGCAGGTCTTCTAAAGACGACTACTTATTTTTCCTTTTTCTTTTTCGGTGTTACGGCCATTTTTTTGAAAGTAAACGCGGGTAACAATATTTTTGGCGTATAACTGAAACTTCTTGAGATACTGGCACTGACGCAGACGACGAGGTAATCAGACCAGAGGTAGAGTAAGCGTCTTTGGAACCGTGCAAGTGTTCTAGTGTATTATTTTCTGATACTGTGGGGGAAGTATAGATTGAAAGAAAGAAAGGAAAAAGATGGCTGTGGCTCTAGAACCGTCCAAAAAGAGGGCGAGGGAAAATACTGGTGCGAATGATGGAATTGCTGCTGAGGTTAGCAAGAAAATACGATCCACGGGTGACAAACCGTCAGAGGAGGAGGGAAAGAAAAGTGGTTTAGATGAAACCGAACCGAATGGGACTGATGGTGAAAGTGCCGAATTCAAAGTGTTGCAGGCTTACAGGAGTTTTGAAAATGACATCTCGAAGGATAGAGTAAAGGTGATTCAGAACCGGGACATTGGCGTCACACTGAATAAGCTGGATTCGATTGACTCGCTTTTTCAAAAAATGAGTGGGACGAAGAATAACGGACTGTTTGCCCACGACTCTCGAGCTATGCTGAGCATCAGTGAGTTGGCGCACCTCAGTGTCCAGAATTTGAAATTGGGGGAGGGTCGGTATAGCATTACTTTGAGCGATACTTTGAGTTCGCTGAAGCGGTATATGCTTCAAGATTATTTCAAAAGTAATGGGATACAAGAGGAGACTGTTGGCAGGGGCTTGAATGCAGCAGATGATGATGATGGCGGTGTTGACGAAAATGTGGAACTGGACTCCGAATCGCGATCAAACACTACAAAGATTAGGGAAAGGACACTGAACAAAGAGTTCTTGGAACAATTCTCAAAATACAATACTTTCAACCAGTTCAACTGGTTTAGAATGGGTGCTCTTTTTGATAACTTAAACCTTGGTGTCCCGACAACCGATCACTTACTGGGACCCTTCTCTGTTGAGAAGAAAAGGCGAGAAAACGGGACGAGGCCAAGGATAAGCGACCCAGTCGGTAAAGCAACAAAGGCGGACGAGGTTAGTAAGTCAGATATAAATGATGGCCAAGATGTCACGACACCGGAACACGTCAAGAGGTGTTTCAAGACTTTACTGAATAAGAATGGGATGGAGAAAATATCTCTTTTCAAGTTCTGCTTGGACCCGAACTCATTCGCCAAATCTGTAGAGAACCTGTTCTATACCAGTTTCCTGTTGAAAGATGGGAAAATTGTGCTAGAGCAGGATGAGCAAGATGGGTTTCCGACTATCAGGGTGAAAGATGATATATCAGCAATGAGACCAGAGGAGAGGGAAATTGAGAAACAGAAAAGGAAGGATGCTCATCAGAATCATATTATTTTCCAAATGGATATGCCCACTTGGCGGAAACTACTGGAGAAGTTAAACATCACATCGAGTTATATCGATTAAGATCCAGCGTTGATCTCCTTCTTCCTGTTTTCTGTTTTTTATTTAGATAAAAAAAGAAGGCAGGAATCTCCGCATTCCAAAGTCCCCATCGTTACAGAAGTTGCAAGCCTCACGAGGATCCAACTGTGCTCATCCCTTCATCATCAGCATGCATTAACTAATATTCCTGTGGCACTCACAGGTTCGATTACCTCATATAATCATTGTTATTTACATAATATTTTTCTTTTTTCCACTCTGATATGGCGGCTAGTTCATCAAGCGCCCATTTCCTCACGGGTAACATACTCATATCGTTATATATCTGGACATTTTTCGTGGTTTTAAAGTGCCGCATCAGTTCAATACCAGTCCATCCGATCATCACTGCGTTGTCCGTACACAAAGCGGCCTCTGGGTAGTAAAAATTGTCGAAGTGGTCCTTGAGTTCGAGTTCGAGTCTTCTCCTCAACTCAACATTGGAACTGACACCGCCCGAACAAACAAAGCTTCTTGCACCCTGTGTGCGTATATTCCCTGAGGGATTCCGCATGACATCTCTGATCTTGGATATTAGATGAGTGAATATTGCTTCCTGAATTTGCCCCGCGAAGACTCCCTTCTGTGTGTCGGTCCCGTTCAAGGGGGTCAATTTCAGTTGTTCCTTCACTGCGGTGACAAATGGTGCAAACGAGAAGGCCAGTTTCCCCTTATTGAACCCACTCAAAGGATTCGGTAACCTGAAAGGGTGCCGTTCACCCTGTGCCGCATTGCGGGCCCAACGTTCCATCTCTTTCCCAATCATGATCCCGGTAATGCCAAGTTCACGTCCACATTTATCCAGAGAGTCGCCGACGGCAACGTCAATCGTATCACACACGATTCTGTGGTTGATGATATCCTCGGAGTGCACCAGCATTGTGTGGCCGCCACTGACAAGCAGACTCGTGAACGGGAACTCGATGCGGGGGTCCGTCATCCGAGGAACCAAAAGGTGTCCCAACATATGATTTACGCCCAAGAGGGGCACACCCAGAGCTAACGACAGCCCCTTGGCCAGATTGAGCCCGACAGACAGAGATCCAAGCATCCCGGGACCCCTCGTCACTGCTATCAGATCGGGACGGTTCGTGATTCTGGATAACTCAAGTTTTTCGAGGAGACACGGCAGTGCACTCTGGTGGTGCGTGTGGGCCTGCGTGGGGATAATCCCCCCAGCGCTGGCACTGTCCAAGGTATCTTTCAAATGGCACAGAACCCTGCACTGCCCAAAACCACCACCACTGTGATCGTCGTCGTCGCAGTCCAGCAAGGCAACACTCGAATCGTCGCACGAGGACTCAATCGCCAACACCCTGTAAAATCTCAAACTGCGCGGGGCAAACACCCGAACGCACTTCGCAAGGAACATACACAGATCTCTACAGGGCAAACCCGAGCCTCACGAGGGAACCAACAACCCTTTCCCGGACGACCGCACCCAGGACTCCACCCATATCTGGGCGATGATCAACAGAAACTGAAATCTCTTCATTGTTTACTGCTACACCGGGACTTCGCAGCCAAGAGACACACTTAACACAAAACACAAGGCGCAAGACTCAAAACGCCAGAGAAACAGCCGCAGAGAACAGGAAAATTACATAACACGAAAAAAGGAAAAGTAAAATCTCGAGAAAAATTTTGACGGCGAAAAAAAGGAAGAGAAAAACTGAGAAAACTTTCGGGAAAAGAAAATATAAAGAAAGGAATCCTAATTGACTAAAAAAAGACTAAAGATCTGCAGTGAAGCAAGATTATTGATTTAACATCGAGGAAAAAACACCTCTAGTCTGTTGTGTTATACTTTTATACCCTCCTCCCCCCCACCTTCGTCCACTTTTACTTTTTTTCTTTTTTCTTTTTGGCTTTTGGCGACCCCTCATCCCTGTAGGCTCCCTTTTCGAATGGATAGTGCAGGTAACGTCCCAGGAACGAACGGTAATAACGGTGTACAACTGGGCGAGATGGATCCAAGCCATACTTTTGAAGGGGCCGGTCTACCTTCCGAAAATGGTCTACACATGTATATGACGAATAGGGTGTCCCCCGCTGGGTACTCACTCGAATCCTCGATGAAACGCACTGCATCTATACAAAAGCCAAAGCGGAAACAGCCTAAAAAATCGAGAAGTAAGAATGCAGCGACAAATAACACAGATATACACAATGCAGGGATGCGACAAGGGTTTACCCCGCAGTCTGCCTCCATAATGGCCCAAGGAGCCCCCCCAGTTGACGGTGCTACTGGCCGTGCTGATTTTCAATCACAGACACAACCGGAACCCGTGTACGATCCAAAGTTGGTCGTTTCTGATGCAATGGCCGGAAACTCGAGGCAGCTTCTCTACGCACATATCTACAACTACCTATTGGAGAATCGACATTACGACACTGCGAGACAGTTCATCAGGGAGGCAGATATACCGATCTCAAATCCAGACGAGCCGTCGAACAACACAAACAAAAACTCCAGTAGTAACCAGAATAATATATCACAAAAACTGAAGAACCTGCCGACAGATCATCTCCTGAGGTCTAAAATGGTGATAAACTCACCAGACACTTTCTTGCTGGAGTGGTGGCAGCTGTTCTACCTCCTTAACGACTTTGTGGAAAATTCACCCATGGATCTTCTTCACAATATTGAACACCCAAAGTTTGATTACGTTCACCCATTGTTTACGCCAGGGGAGAACACGAACAGACCAGAGGTAAACTCAAATTCATTCCCCAGTATGCCACAAATAAAACACAGCAGGTACCGCCCACGGGGGGACCCCCCACTGCCAATGAACCAACAACCGGCACAATACCCACAAAAGCCATACGGGAACTTTCCAAACGCAGAATTTCCGGGAAAACATCCAATGATGAACACTTCTATAGGCAATGTGTACCGCCAAGGCTCCTCAGAGGGGAGCACGGACTCTGCCACTATAGAGAATAAAAGAGCAAGGAGCATCAGGTCAAATTCAACTGACAGTCAACATACGGTCCCAATATCCACCGGCAATCCAGGAATTTCATTAAACGCCCAGCAACAGCCGAATATACCAGCTGGAATTCAGGATCCGAACAAGAGGATTCCCAGCGCTGGGCCCACAATGATGAGAAATAGTGGACCGTTGCCACAGCAAATGAGTATACAGCAACAAATACAACTACAGCAGATGCAACAAAGCGCGCAGATGGCTGGATCCCCTGTCGCTTTTTCTAATCAACAAGTACCTAACATGGTCCCCAATCATCAAAGTCAACCACAACAGAGACCAACAATGCATCAACGACCCGTTCCACAGGGCCAAGTACCGCCGCCCCAACAACATCAGCAGCAAATGCAGCTTCAACATCAACACCAGCAACAACAGCAACAGCAGCAGCAACGTTCATCGACATCTACTCTACCCCTAACACCACACCAGCAACAAATGTATTATGCTGAGATGGCAAACATGATGAAACATCAAAGACAGCAGCAGCAACAACAACAGCAACAGCAACAACAGCAGCAACAGCAAATACTACAGCATGTCCAGCGCCAAAAGACAGCTGATAATCCAAGAAATGCTGCAGCTATCATGCAACAAATGTTTGAAAGAATGAACGCAAGAAATATGCCGAATAACAGCAATGGTGGTGCTGATATGAATGCAACTCATATGAACCCGAACATGCAGCACATGTCCGACCGGGCAAAGTCTCAGTACGCTCCCACTGCAACTTCTGTTTTTGCGAATCCTAACATCGGGACCCCAAACATGGGTGGTGGCATGAACGCTGCAGAAATTCCTAATTTTCCAAACCCCGGTTATCAGCCTGGGATGAATATGAACTTGGAATCGGAGGCTATAGGTGACTCAAGCATACAACAGCACTATGAATCGATGTTAAAAAAATGGTTAGCACAACAACAACAGCAGCAGCAGCGACAACAGCAGCAACAGCAGCCTTCACTTCCCAACCAATCTCGTATGTCATATGTCGACCAAAATGCGCATATGTTTGGTCCTGCGACTAACATGCACGATATCAATAATAAAAACAGTAGCGGAATGTTACCCATGAATAACTCTTATAATAACGAGGACATCGATCTCCAGCTGTTCAATTTTGGTCACTTGAACTCTCAGGTGCTGATGAATTACAAAAATGGAGTCTCAAATAGTTACGGTAACAACAGTCCACATAACGCTACTACTGCTGCTACTAATGATGATGATAATGATGAAAATAATAATAACATTAATAATAAGGCCACCACTAATAAAAACAAAAAACAGTAACCAGGGTTACGGGGAGGCAACTATGAATGGCGTTTCATATTTTTTTATACATAGGTAAATATATAATGTAATACTATACTCTGGTTCACTTTGGCCATATGCTCATGCACTGTTGCATATAGTATTTTCATTGATGAGTACTTTAGGCAAATGGAATTTACGGAAAAAAAAATGGAATGGACTGCTTCACAACAATTTTTTGTCGAGGCTTATATAGATTGAATTCTTACTTTCATAGTTATTCCAAGTAAAGTCCGTCTTTATCAAATACGGTACCTTTAAACTTGGTCAAGTTTTCACCAGAATAGCTCAGTGTGTTTGACACCTCGACCAATGCATTATTACGTACAATAGCTCCAGCTTGTTTCAACCAAGAAGTACCTAAAGTCAAGTATGCTTGTCGACTCGTTTCAGAATTGTCATTTTTTGAATTCAAGCCATTCTTTAACGGGGAAAATTCTTTAGTCCTATCAACCTCCAAACACCCGAACCTCTCCAAAGAGCTGGTAGGAAACACATCAAAAATGAACTGCTCTAATTTAATACCGTTAGGTTCTTCTGGTTTAACCACAGTATTGCTTGTGTTATCAAAATATTGTATTTTCTTTTTGGCAATGTGATATGGCATACTGTCACACCACTGCGACAGTTTTTCCTTCAGCAACTCGACCGAATAATAATGGTTTACAATATTACCAGCACGCAGAAGCAACAGCCCATCTTCATCGGTTGCCTCAGCCAACTCATTTGAAATCTCGGAATACTCAATTACACAAGGACGACCATCCTTTGTAGCTATCAAACCGACTGATTCATGTGCATCCCTCTTCCGAACAGCCTTTGTCGCCAACTGAAAATCATGCTTTATGGCAAATCCAATGAAAACTGGGTCGGCTAACTTGGATAAAACATTGTCGACACAGTACATGTAAGATATGCTTAATGCCCCTTGACTCAAAATACTTAGGAAGATGCCATTATCTCTAATTGCACGATATAGTCCACCGTTACCATCTGGGGATTCAACCAAAGACGTTGGATTTGCAAGCAGTAATTTTTTCCCCTCTTCATCGAAGGCCGGCAAAGTCCCCTGGTTGAAAAATACGATCTGGTCTTTCTTCAAGTTAAAGTACTTGTGATCTCTGAAGAACAATTCGGTGGCTGCCCTGGTGGGGGCTGATGTCATGATGTACCAAGGAATGGTACAGTCATTACACAGCCGTTGCAAAGTGATGATTTTTTCAGCTTGAATCTGGAAAAGGGATTTGTGGGATGGTAAATTAATGTCAAAGCAACCTTTAGGTTGACTTGACCCTAACCGTGTACCTTGACCACCTGCCATCAAAATTATCGCAACTTCACCTGCAGAGATGGCTTTGTGGCCCAGATTGTAGTATTCTTCCTCCAATTGAGGGTTACCGATCACTGAAGAGTACGATGTTGAAGGGAGTGGTTCAAGCGTGCTTTTCTTGTCAGTATTGTCCTCATGAAGTTTGATTGCAGTTTGACAGTCCTCGAGCAATTCAGAGGGGGATTCTCTTTGGGCAACAGCAGTCAAGTTTTCGAAGAATGTGGCTTTGTCGCTAGCCGATAGAGTGTTCAGGTGCTTGAAAAGGTGAGCCTGACCTGCGGCTTCATATTGTTCCTGGATGAATTGATTAGTCATTCTGTGGATTGGAGTTCTCGACAAGGTATATATAATCAGTAAT
Organism: Huiozyma naganishii CBS 8797; assembly: GCF_000348985.1. NCBI lineage: Eukaryota > Fungi > Ascomycota > Saccharomycetes > Saccharomycetales > Saccharomycetaceae > Huiozyma > Huiozyma naganishii. The sequence goes on from NC_035922.1 coordinate 842,630, forward strand.
CGCTTCAACATGAGATCCCAAAAGTTGTACTAACTCTTTTACATATAAGATATCGATTTTTTTTTGTGTTTATTCTTTCCGAATTGGGATTACTTACAGTGTGAGCAGCGTAATGGAAACCAACGAAGGGTAGAGTGCAATGCCAATCCAAGAATGGGCTGAAGAATGTGATAATTGAATAAGTTCTATGTCTATTACAATGTTTTTTCCTTCATCATTCAAACAGTAAAATTTCAAGTACCGGAAGAAGACATATTACCACCAAAGGAAGAAGTTTGATGGCTGTTTCCATAAAAGTCTGTATTCGTTGTTTCTCCTCGTTGTTTGCTGTATGCTGTGAATTCTGATACGAGATGAAGTTACCTGCCATGTTCCCGTTCTCTGTGCTCGTTATTAAACTGTCAATCACCGCACCATGTGGATCTCTCGAGTTGAATGGTTTATCAGCTGACCCGTCAGTTTTGCGACTGAATGCATCGTTCCCATACTTGTCATACATAGCTCTCTTCTGTTTATTACTCAAAGTTTTGTATGCCTTATGAACGAGGGCAAATGCCTCTTTGGCACCCGGGGATGAGTTTTTATCGGGGTGCAATTTGGTGATCAACTCTTTGTATGACATTTTCAGTTGTCTTTGACTGACTCCGATATCAACGCCTATAACGTCATAGTACGTCCCATTTTCTTTAGAAAGAATCTGTTCATTCAAATTTGTGTGACTGCTGCTCGTTACGCGTGCCATCACAGCTTCTGATGTGGTACTTTGTTCTTGGACGGCCGGTATAATATAACGCAATATCTAAGCCACAAAAACGGTCAAGTGAAGCTTTAGTGTAGCAAAAAAAAGTCCGGTCTTGAATAATCTCTAAGGAGACTGGACGTTAAATATATAACTTGCTGCCCCTTTCGTTCCAAGCCTAGAGTAACTCATAAAGTTGGAAATCCAAAATGAAATGTGATCAGACTTCCCGTCCTGAAATTCCAGTCGTCTGAACACAGAAAACGGACGAAGGAGACGCTGCATTTTCGATCTCCTTTTGAGCCAGATATGTCCCCATTGGGCAAAAAGTGTCGAAAGAGGAAACTCCTGCGCGGAATCTCGACCCCGCATTACGTGAAAGAGGAAAATCTCTGTTTTTTTCAACGCTTAAATAATCACGTGAGGCTTCGACACAGAATGTTCGAGTGCCTGCAGCGGAAGGCGTGGGGGTGGGTTTTTGCTGTCACGTGAAGAAGATTTTTGTGAAACGCGACGCTTTAGTTTTTTTTTTCGACTTTCCGTACCTTCTGACAGATTTCGTCAGCTCCTGTACTAAAATATCGTTTGTCGTAGATGTGGGTGCTGAGCTGATGAATAGATAGAGGTTGGCACCGCGTGGACATACAAAACTGGTGTGCCTGAGAATGAGCAGCACGCTAAAGAGACCCGGGGATGATGATGCCTCATCTGAGGAAACGAACAACTATGAAAAGAAAATGAAAGTTCAGTCGATAGATCGGACGGTTGGGAGTGAGCCAGTGTCCACCATGGAGATCATCCCTTCGGATTCCTTCCGAAAATTCAAGGAACAAGGGTTTAAGGCAAAGGATGAAGATTTGCACGGGACTCAGATGGAATCAGCGTTTGAGAGGGAGTTGTCCCTTTTGGAACACGAGGCTGCAGAATCGCAGGAACAAAATACTCATTACGGTAGGAAGCAACTGCCAGCTGATTTCAACCCAGATACTCACGATATTTCGTTCCAACAGATTGATGCTGAACAGACTACAATATCTGGGCTGAGGGATGAGAACACCTCCGGTGTAGTAAGATTTTTTGGTGTCACGTCCGAGGGTCACTCCGTACTCTGTAACGTTACAGGGTTTAAACACTACTTGTACGTTCCGGCCCCGAACGACACTGATTCTAAGGATCCGAACAAATTAAAAGAGTTTGTCAACTACCTAAACGAAACTTTTGACAATTCCGTCGATTCTATAGAGATAACACTTAAACAGTCCATCTGGGGTTACTCCGGTGACGCCAAGATACCCTTTTGGAAAGTGTATGTGACACACCCGGCTGTACTAAACAAAATTAGAGCAGCTTTTGAAAGGGGACACTTATCCTTCAATTCGTGGTTTTCAAATGGAACAACCACATATGACAATATTGCATACCCATTGAGAGTTATGGTCGACTGTAGCATTGTCGGTATGTCCTGGATCACACTACCGAAAACCAAGTACAAACTTATCCCTGAGAATCAAAAGGTTTCTACAGCTCAATTAGAAGTTACAATCAACCACCACGATTTAATATCCCACCCTGCAGAGGGGAAATGGTCGCACACTGCTCCGTTAAGAATCCTATCGTTCGATATCGAATGTGCCGGTAGAGTCGGCATTTTCCCAGAACCAGAAGAGGATCCTGTTATCCAGATAGCTAATGTTGTTAGCGAGGCAGGTGCAAAGAAACCCTTTATTAGAAATGTCTTCACCGTCCACAGTTGTGCACCCATCACAGGTTCTCAGATATTTGCTCACGATACAGAACAACAGATGCTGTCACACTGGAGAGACTTCATAGTAGAGGTTGATCCAGACGTGATCATCGGATACAACACAACAAATTTCGATATACCTTACTTGATTAACCGAGCCAGAGCACTAAAAGTGGCAAACTTCCCTTATTTCGGGAGATTATCGAATGTCAAACAAGAGATCAAGGACTCGGTGTTCTCCTCGAAGGCTTATGGTACAAGATCATCCAAGAATGTCAATATCGATGGACGGTTACAACTGGATTTGCTGCAGTTTGTCCAGCGTGAATACAAATTAAGATCGTACACTTTAAACGCAGTTTCAGCTCATTTTTTAGGCGAACAAAAGGAGGATGTGCATCACAGCATCATTACAGATTTGTTCAAGGGAGATAGCGAGACGAGAAGAAGACTGGCCGTATACTGTCTGAAGGACGCATACTTGCCTCTGCGATTGCTGGAAAAGTTAATGGCCCTGGTTAATTACACAGAAATGGCCCGTGTCACAGGTGTACCGTTTTCGTATCTACTGTCCAGAGGTCAGCAGATCAAAGTTGTTTCACAATTGTTCAGGAAGTGTTTAGAGATTGATACCGTTATTCCGAATATGCAGTCGCAAGCCTCCGACGAGCAATATGAAGGTGCAACAGTCATTGAACCGATCAGAGGCTATTACGATGTCCCCATTGCCACACTTGATTTCAACTCTCTGTACCCGAGTATCATGATGGCACATAATTTGTGTTACACAACGTTGTGTAACAAAGCAACGGTGGAAAGAATGAATTTAAAAAAGGACGAAGACTATATCATTACGCCGAATGGGGATTATTTTGTAACTGACAAGTTGCGCCGTGGTATTCTGCCCATCATTCTGGATGAACTAATCTCTGCAAGATCTAGGGCAAAGAAGGATCTGCGGGATGAGAAGGATTCATTCAAGAGAGACGTTCTTAATGGTAGACAACTCGCCCTTAAGATCTCCGCCAATTCCGTCTATGGTTTTACCGGTGCCACCGTAGGTAAGCTGCCTTGTTTGGCAATATCATCATCAGTCACCTCTTTCGGTCGTGATATGATTATGACTACCAAAAATGCCGTCCAAAAGAAATATTCGATAGAAAACGGCTATAAACACGATGCGGTTGTTGTATACGGTGATACCGATTCGGTGATGGTGAAGTTTGGCTCGAACGACTTAAAGGAAGTGATGGATTTGGGCACAGAAGCTGCTGCTTACGTATCGACTTTGTTCAAGCACCCCATAAATTTAGAATTTGAGAAGGCCTACTTTCCATATCTTCTTATCAACAAGAAAAGATATGCAGGCCTGTTTTGGACAAACCCGGACCATTATGACAAACTGGATCAAAAGGGTCTTGCCTCTGTTCGTCGTGATTCATGTTCCCTTGTTTCGATCGTTATGAATAAAGTATTGAAGAAGATTTTGATCGAAAGAAACGTTCCTGGCGCCCTCGATTTTGTCAAACAAACAATTAACGATATCTTACAAAACAGAGTTGATATCTCCAAATTAATCATATCGAAGACATTGGCCCCCAATTATACGAATCCACAACCCCATGCTGTTCTCTCAGACAGAATGAAGAAAAGAGATGGTATGGGCCCTAATGTCGGAGATCGTGTAGATTACGTTATCACTGGCGGTAATGATAAGCTCTACAATAGGGCAGAAGATCCCTTGTACGTTTTGGAACACAATTTGCAAGTTGATTCGAAGTACTATTTGACCAACCAGTTACAGAATCCTATTATTAGTATCGTTGCCCCCATCATTGGAGAAAAGGAAGCGAATAATATGTTCATTGTAAAATCGATTAAAATTAATTCTGGTCTGACAAAGGGTGGTTTGCTGGGGTTTGTGAAGAAGGTTGCCGTATGTAAGGGCTGCAAAAGCCCATTGAAAAAGGGCGAAACCACGCTGTGTTCCAATTGTTCTTCAAGGTCCGGTGAGTTATACTTGAAGGCTTTATATGATGTGCGTGATCTAGAGGAGAAATTTTCTCGATTGTGGACAGAATGTCAACGTTGTGCCGGGAATTTGCATACTGAGGTGTTGTGCTCTAACAAGAATTGTGATATATTTTACATGCGTGTCAAAGTAAAAAAAGAGTTACAAGAGAAGGTTCAACAACTAAGTAAATGGTAAATTATAAAATCTCTCTATACGCATATATAAATTTATCCAAAATCTTGAAATGATTCAACCTTCTACATGTTCTTGTTTTTTGTACGCCGACTTCCGAATTTGAGGATTAGAGTAACATATTGTAGCACTAGTTAACAATCACAGACATGACAATTCAGTGTACGTCTTTGGTAGTCTGTCGTCAGTTAGCTGCAATCTTTCCATACTACTGTCAACTCTAGTATTGATCCCACTACTCTGCATCCACTGATGGGCAAAAACAGCATCGACGTCATATCTCTTCTTGGGATCCCGGACTAATAAGTTAGAAATCAAATGAAGAATAGAATCGTCGATATTGTCCCAGTATGGGGTGTAAAATGCATATTTTGCTTGTAGAATTTGTTCTTTCAACGACGGTGGGCCCAGTTGGTCACTGAATGGGGGAAATCCACAAAGACAGACATAGAGAATGACACCTGCACTCCACATATCTACCTTTGCATCGTATTCCGTTTTCATAAGGACCTCTGGAGCAACATATGAGGGTGTCCCACAGAGAGTGTTTGCAAATTGCATCTCACCTGTGAATTTTGCAAGCCCAAAATCAGCAATTTTGACCTTGATGTCAATTTCGTCTTCATCCCAGGGACCTGATTGGATTTGCACCGGTGAGGTTCTTCTTGTAATGTTCAATAGGATATTTTCAGGTTTGATATCTCTATGAATAATATTTTGCCCATGGAGATATTTCAACCCTGTCATGATTTGCTGGAAAATGGCTTTAGTTTCGTCTTGCCGCAAAGATGTCTTCTTGACAATTCTCTCAAACAATTCCCCGTCGTCCACTTTTTCCAAAACGAGGTACTTCTGAATTTGTGCCTTATTCAAAGGTTCGACAAAGCTGTCAAGCATATTTACAATATTCGGATGGTGTATGCTCATCAAGATGCTAGTCTCCTCTCTGAACTGCTTACTCTTTTTTTCGTCGTCGTTTTGCTGAGGTTGAAAAATCTTCACCGCCACCGTGTCACCGGTTGCCTTGTTGGTCCCCTCCTTGACTATGGCATAATGACCAGCACCAAGTTCTTTCCCAAGGAGGTATTTATCGAAGAAGGACATCTTCTTCATTTTGGCCTTCAACCTTGTAGCGTCTTGACTTGGAACGAAGGAGCCCATGGGTTTTTTGAACACTGTCGGTGGAGTTCCCAATTCCCCCCTTGTAACGTTATCTTCATCTGACTGTTGCAGTTTGAGATCTTCACTTACTGAGTCCCAATTAGTCTTCGACTCTTTGAATAAGAAAGAACAGCTTTTCCCTAAAACGATCTTATCTCCCTGTCTCAAAATTTGATCCTTCTTGACCAGTCTGTTCCCATTGAGGAAGGTGCCGTTGCGACTCTTATCCACTATGTTGATGAGTTTCTTATCTTCTGAGTCCACCTTGATCTTGACTAGCCTCAACTCGCAATGGATTGTAGAGATATCAGGCTCTTGCAGAATAATATCGCACGCTCTGCTTCTCCCAATAGTGGTCACGTCCTTACTGTAGAGCGGAATCCTCTCGTCATCTTTTCCCGGTATAATGTTCAGAAGCGCACCGATTTCCTCATCTGCAGGCTCCCTTGGTGATCGCTCTAAGCCTACACTTGTCTGTTGCCTCTTGTTCGAGTAAGGAAGCTCCTCAGAGCGCCCTCTCTTCCCTGATTCAATCATTTCACTATCCATACCACTCAGACACGCAGACAACTACACACGTACAGACACACCACTGACGTCTAGATAATGTACTCCATGTAAGCTGATCAAACAGAACACACGATTACCTTCCAAGTACAGTTGGAAGTTAATGAAGGAAAAATTTTTCACGATCTGGCGACCTTTTTGACGCGTTTATACGTCCAAGTTTCGTGTCTCCATTGCCGTAAAGGGTAAAATGTAAATAACTAAACTATATTAAGCGTTATGTAACCGACTGGACTGGGATGATCCCCTCCCAGTGCATTCTTGTGCATCGTTGATACTTTAGTTCTGCTCCTCTAGTTCGGTGAATGAAATTTGGTGGTTGTCATTGTTACTGCTAATATTCTTTTTCTTTACAGCTCAATTTTTCTCCTCTAGCTGGTAGATAATTTGGTTGTCGGCCACCGGGTCGTACTCCTTGTCCAAGAATTGGGAGAATTTAATCAGATTGTTCAGGCCTCTGATTTCGCCCGCACATAGAGGCATCTTAACGACGTGGAAGTCTTCGTACAGTTCCCCGATTTGGTCCAAATACTTCTTTTGCATCTTCCATCTGGACTGACATCTCTTACAGTTGTGCTCATTGTCCTGTTCTGCAAACAGCAACTGGTTCACAATAATAGAGTTGACGTCCATGTCGTAGGAAATCAGTTCTTGGATCAATCTCTCAGTCTCGTAAAGGGACAGGAACTCGGAGATGCAGACACAGACAAAGGTGGTCAAATCAGGGTTAGTGAACTGTTCTCTGATTGTTTCGACGTTAGCCTTCAATTCGTTTAGTTTGGCAGAGACATCCACGTTGCCGGCACCCATAAACGAGTTCAGCATGGGCCCCAACTTCCCCGTGATCTCCCCGAACTTATCCAGTAGTTTGGACAAAGTTGTTGGCAATTGCAGGAATCTCAGCGTGTGGCCCGTGGGGGCAGTGTCGAAAATAACGGTGTCAAAGTTATCACCAGCCTCGCCACTCTCCTGCCTTTTGATATGCTTCATGACCTCCATGAAGGACAATGCCTCGTCAATACCCGGGATGGACCCAGTCAACTCGGCCATGGCACCACCCTGTAGCAGACTCCCCCAACCCGTCACCCGTCCCCCGTTTTCCTGGTTCTTCGAGACGGCCATGTCGTTCATGTCCTTTAGTGCGGCAGATGGGTCGATCTCCATACAGGACAAGTTGTCCATCCCTGTAACCTTCCTGGCGTCCTTACCGAATTTCTCTCCAAACGCATCACTCAGGTTGTGCGCTGGATCGGTAGAGATCAGCAGAAACTGCTTCGAGGGCTGCGCTTTCGCCATTTGCAAAGCGATGGAACACGAAGAGGTGGTCTTCCCAACACCACCTTTCCCACCGACAAAGATCCACTTGTAAGTCTCGGAATTGATCAACGAATGCAGATTTGGTTCAGCTTCAAAGTCCATGGTGTAGTGCTATGTGGTATTGTGTGTATCTCAGCTGCTGTAAGGTCTTACAGTGTGTCTCTTGGCGTATGACTTGGTGTTTGACACCTGTTCACAAAAGTTGTTTTGCGGTTTGAACCAAAAATTGAATCTTTTGCTGAAATTTCAAAGACGAGTCTCGACTGGCGCTGAACGAGAAGGATTCACTTCGTGAAGGTTCGCTCTTTGGCTCTCGTGTGTGTGTGTGTGTTCCGCTGCTGTAGTTATGTCTGAAAGTAAATTGGATTTGGAGGAGAAGAGAAACAAGCAATTGGAGGAGGCACGCAAGCGTGTGGAGGAGTTGAAGAAGAAGAAGAAGACGAAGGGGAAGAAGGGGAAGAAACTTAAGAAGGACGGTGAGGGCGCAGGCGCTGATACGAGCGATGGAACACCGGCTGCAGGGGATATTCCAGACGGCGAAGGTGTTCCTGGGGACCTGTCTGATGAGCCAAGGGCAATTGAAGAAGATGCAGGGGAGGGTTCCACAAAGGTAGACGAACTCTCTGTTGATGTGCCCTCCACGGAGGATTTAACACAAGTACCAGAGGACGAACCATCTCTCGATGGTGCTGAAGTTACAGGCAAGGATTCTGTGGAGTCGAAGAAGGAGGAACCGTCTGTTGACGCCGCGGAAACTGCTAATGATAACTCAGTGGAGGTGAAGGAGGAGCCGTCTGGTGACGCTGTGGAAACTGCTAATGAAGAGTCCGTGGAGGTGAAGAAGGAAGAAAGTTTTTCACAAGGTGCAGCACAGGATGACATCTTTGGTAGCCACACTGAAGGTGAATCAGACTTCTTGGAGACGATCAAGAAGGAAGGCGAGCAGAATCAAGCCGAACAGCTGACACAGCAGGTCACAGAACTGACTGAGCTCAACAGGAAACTAAAGTTCACAAACATAGAACAAGAGAGCACCATCGATGAATTGACCGAGGAAATCGGTGCCCTAAAGTTGCGGATACAACAGCTACAAAACTCGCTTACAGAGACGCAGACTCGTCTAACGGCAGCAGAGGAAAGGCCTGCCTCACCAACTTTGCAGAAGACAGGGCCTCGCGGTGCGTCTGTTGAGTTTGCCAGTTTCCAAACAGGTTCTCCGGCACCGGACAAATCACTATCTGCTGGGTACTTTGATTCTTCTAGAAGCCAAACCCAACGTATAGAAGAGCCTGTTGTCGATCGTGTCCTACTCGATAAATGGAAGAATTGGAATGTGGATATGACCACTTGGAGAAGCATTGGTTCGGGTCCCATCGTTAGCTTGTAACCAGCGTCCTAGTAATTCCATTCAAGGATGTGTCATGTTATATGTATCGTATATAAGTGTCCTGAAGCACCACCTTTAAATATGAGTGACCCCCACTCTCATTTCGCCCCAAAAGAGGCAAACCCCATCACATTGCCCACCTCGCTTGACGGCATGTCAATGCTGTTCTTCTTTGGCCTCTTCGCCCTGTTATCCCTTCGAGCCGCGGGAACTGTTGTCGAGTGTGCCCTCACGAACTTCCCAACGAGCTCCCCGTACTGCTCAGCAAACTCGTCTATCGGTATGTCGTCGTTATCCCGCTGTTCCAAGATGAGCGGTTCCCCCAACACGGTCTCGAACATGACCCTATGCGCTGGGTGGTTCAAGTGGTCCGCGAACTGCAACGAGTCCTTCACCGTGACGTCGCACAGTTCGCAATAGAACCCAAACTGTTTGCCCCTCTTGCCCGTCGTGCCCGCGCCCGCGCCAGCCCCCAACACCCGTTTATTCAACTGCGATACCTCATGGGAGAGCAACTCGTGCGGATGCGTATACTTCCATTTCAACTGCTGTAGTGCGTCCTCGGATAAGTTCCATTCTGTGCCCGCATTGCCTTGACCCACGTACTGCGACTTATCCCACGTCCTCCTACCGAAATCGCTCATCCTGACGAACCGTTATACCGCACCGCTGCCTCTTGCGATGAGGTTGGGCACCCTCTGCAATTAAATGCTTGGTAAACGTTTTTCGTTAACTGTTACGTACAGGCGTGAGTAATAGAAGACAGTATCTCTCTCTACATTAGTATATATTAGATGTATGACAAAGAGGGGACGGGATCTAGTAGAGGACGGCTGCCTTCTCGTACAGTTGGTCCACGGCTTTGTTCAGTTGCCCGACAAGTTCCAGTGCCGAGTCGTACGTTGCGTCCTGGTGCGGCGTGTCGTAGACGTACAACCACCCGTTGCCCTGGTCGAGCACGCCGTAAAACACTTTGTCGAGGATCATCTGTGAGAGTTTGCCCTCGACCTGCTGCGAGTCCAGTCCAATCATCTTTGAGATGTGCGACAACTCCACGCACTCGAAGGGCTCGATGATCTTGCACAGGTTCGACTCCAGCAGTGTGTCGTACAGCGCGTTGAAGTGCGATTTGATCAAGTCGTCGCCCATGAGATCGTCGTGGTACGTGGTCAGTGCGCTGTTGAACTGTAGCAAAGATCTGTTCCCGTACGCCTCTGCGACCGCCTTCATCGCGTCTATCCCGCGCGACTGGTACGTCTCCTTCGTGTACTTCGCGTTGAGGATATTCGTGACGTCGTCCATTAGGTTCAGCGATATCTTGGACAGAAGCATGTATCTGAGCACTTGGCATGCCTTATCGAAGGAGTCATGCGTCGATAAGTTGTGGAAACTTTCGAAACTCTCGTAGAAGTACGAGAACGCGGTCTTGTATTCCTTATCTTCACAGTGCAGAATCCCGCTCATCAGATCCAGCTCAGCCATTGTGACTGTCGGACAGTATATCGAGTTAGCCGCTGTCCGAGACGCGGTAAGCGCTGCCTTAGATTTCGCCACGTTCCGCAACTTATGGTACACTTTGCTCTCCAACAGATGGACGTCCACGAGAGATGGCTTGTCATCCAATTTCTTAAATTCTGTAAGCAATGAGTTGATCAGATCGAGCGCGTCCTTGTACTGCGCCTTTTTGTAATACAAAGTGGCCAATTTGATACTCAAAGCATTCTTCAAGAAACTTCTCTTCTCCCTAGCGGCAAACTGGATACTCTGCTGACACACCCAGATCTGGTCATCAAGGGAGTCCGGCACCTGTTCAAACGCATCGATCAGCTGTTTCAAGATCTTCGCCGTCTTCGACTTGGCCAAATTCGCCATGTACTCTGTAGAGTGCGGGATGAACTCCCGCAACTTCTTCTTCTCCCCTCGGGTCACATACAGCCGGCCCAATTGCAGTACACACTGCTCTTGTTCGTTCTTCAATTTCTCAGCCGCAGTGGCGGGCACGTCCCGCGAAAGCAACTGCAGCAACGCCCTCTCCGCCTCATCGTACTTCTTCTCGCCAACCAACAGCTTAACCCCTTCCAGCGTCTGCATCTCACAAAAGCAGTGCCTCCAATCAATTGCTCGTCTGCGAAGGATCCCAGATGCGACCCCCTTGTCTTACCTCCAGACGACACCCTGCTCTCTCCGCCTCTTGTTCTTCAAATCTTCGACTTGTTGTGGATGAGGAAGTGGCAAAAAAGAGAGGAAGCCCTGACTGGGATTGGGGTTAGGGCTTCGGGCAAAATCCAGCACGTGACCTTAAATTGCACGTGATTTTTTAACTGCACGTGATTTTTAGTTTTTGTAGACCTGGTGCGGGACTGAAATATTGGGTTCCCGCCCGTATAAAGGACCAAATCTTGACGTCCCGCCCGCAGCAAATCCCGCCAAAACCCGCCAAATCACGTGAATGCGGGATCAAAATATGGGTAGCTGCGGGATTCTGCGGGATTGCACGTGATGCGGTGGTTCCAAAAGATGTGCTGAATACGCTATAAGAGCATAATGTTCGTGGGCAATGATATCGACAGATTTACCTAAATGTCTGTCAAACCAGTGGTAGCCATGAATACGACCAACACTACTGCTGTGAGGAAATACTCTTTGCTGTGGAATTCAGTTCTTACCCACACGTGACCCAAACTCCCAGACGCCCAGACGCCCCAGACTCCCCCCAGGACGTCTCGTTCTTCGTTTGCGGTGAAAACAGGAAAAAATTCTGACGACACACTCGGAATGTAAACGATGCAGGTATATAGCAATTATTGAAGTGAACAGTTTACTAATTAGGCGACGCGAGAAGCTGGAGTTGTTTGTAACACAGCTGCTTTGTTCCTGTTCTTTCTACGAGTTAAACAACTGTTGGTCAAAATACACACACACACACAAGACTCTCAGTTCTTGATACATTGTCATGTTTGAGAAGGGGAACAGTGTGGTTGGCGGCGGTGAAGATCCAGTGCCGCCAGTGGAGCTGCGAGACGGGCCTGTCAGAAAGTACCTCGTGACTGACCCGCCTGCAGATTTGCACAAATTGAGGGCACACCGGTCGCTGTTTGAGAAGGCGACTGATTCTCGTACTTGCGATGGTTACATGTGCGGTGCGTCTGTTCAATCTTGGTTGTCCCGACAGCGTCGTGTTCGACGAGGTGCATTTTGGTGGGTTTGCGGCGGAGTACCTAAGGGGTACCTTTTTTATGGACGTACACCCTCCATTGGCCAAGATGCTGTACGCTGCCGTGGGCGGTCTTGGTGGGTTCGAATGGTGAATTACCTTCGAAACATCGGGACTAAATTCCCATCGGATGTGCCCTACGCGTTTATGAGGACTTTCTCAGCTGTCTGTGGGTCAATGACCGTGCTTCTCATGTACTTCACGCTCAGGTTTTCAGGGGTATCCATCGCAGTCGCGTTTCTAGCAGCTGTATGTTTCATCGTGGAAAACTCGTACGTTACTATCTCGCGGTACATCTTGCTCGATGCACCAATGATGTTTTTCATCGCGTTTGCAGTTTACTCGTTTAAGAGATTCGAATTGTACCCACAGGATTCCTGGGCGGCACTTAGGTCACTAGCGTTGACAGGTGTCGGTTTAGGGTTCGCTGCGTCTTCCAAATGGGTCGGACTGTTCACTGTTGCCTGGATCGGTCTACTTTGTATCTGGAGGCTCTGGTTCATGGTGGGGGACTTGTCCAAATCACCACGCAGTATCCTGAAATCAGCAGTGTGGAAGCTGGTGTGTCTCCTCGGTATCCCAGTGGTCATATACATCGCTAGTTTCTACGTTCACTTCCAAATCCTGACAAAGGAGGGTGACGGCGCAAGTTTCTTCTCCTCAGGGTTCAGGTCCACTTTGGAGGGGAACGCAATCCCACAGGGGATGCTCGCAGATGTCGGTATCACCTCGACGGTAACGTTCAAACACCCAGGGACTATGGGCGGGTACTTGCACTCGCACAGTCACATGTACGAGACCGGTTCCGAACAACAACAGATCACTTTGTACCCACATTTGGACGACAACAACAAGTGGATCATCGAACTCAGTAACTTCCCAGGTGCCACCCTGCCGAGCTTCCAGAACCTCACTGACGGTACATCCATCAGACTGCTCCACTCGTTGACTCACTGCAGATTGCACTCGCATGACCACAAGGCACCAGTGTCCCAGTTTGCGGACTGGCAGAAGGAGGTCAGTTGCTACGGTTACACTGGGTTTGAAGGTGACGGCAACGACGACTGGATATTGGAGATCGATAAGGACGCCTCGACCCCGGGCCCCGCACAGGAACGTGTCGTCGCACTAGACACAAAGTTTCGCCTGAGACACGCGCTGACAGGGTGTTTCTTGTTTTCCCACGAAGTGCAACTCCCTGAATGGGGGTTTGAACAGCAGGAGGTCACCTGCGCGACCCAGGGTAAACCGCATCTCACTCTGTGGTACATTGAGGATAACGTGAACCCATTGCTCCCCAAGGATGCACCAAGGACTTCGTACCGTCTACCTGGGTTTTGGGAAAAACTTGTCGAGTCCCACAGTAAGATGTGGCACATCAACAAGAACTTAGTCGAGTCGCACGTTTACGCATCCATGCCATACACCTGGCCGCTGATGACCCGTGGGATCAGCTACGTGGGGGAGGAAAACAGAGCCGTATACCTCTTGGGTAACGCCATCATGTGGTGGTCCGTATCACTGTTTGTCGTCCTCTTCACAGGCCTTGTTGCCGCAGAACTGCTCGCATGGCAAGTCGGAAAACCGATCTTGCAGGACACACACGTCGTCAACTTCCACGTACAGGTGATCCACTACCTGTTAGGGTTTGCCGTGCACTTCGCACCATCCTTCCTGATGCAGAGGCAGATGTTCCTACACCATTACTTGCCAGCGTACTACTTTGGTATCTTGGCGTTAGCACAAGCGCTAGACCTCGTCGCCAACTACGTCTTCAAGAGAAACAGGACTTTCGGTGTCGCCTTTGTCGTCGCCTTCACATTGTCGTGCATCTACTTCTTCAACACGTTTAAACCTCTCACCTACGGTACCCCATGGACGAAGGAGGAGTGTCTGAAGACGCAGTGGTTGTCGAACTGGGACTACAATTGCCATTCGTTCCTGGACACATACGAGGAATACAATCAAGTATCCGCTGTTTCACCAGAGTAAAATAGATAAACGTACACACGTATACAATAGATAGATATATAGAAAGAATAGCAAATCATCTCGATAAAGTTGACGAATTCATCGGCAGATATCCCTTACTTGGGCCATTAAGCGAAGAAACAAAACCCCAAATACAAGCTGAAAACATGTAAATATACGTAGCATCAGCCAGGACGTTGTACCGGGTATCTTGTGGCTGGAACTGTCCTCCACCGGACGGACCGCTCCCCGTCTCTTGGAACTCGAAATCACGTGAGAGAATATCAAAACCACGTGACGAATTGGAACTGCAACAGAACAAATATAAAAAATGACGAAAACTGTAAAGCGCGACGTGTTAAGTTGCACTTTACCTCCGACTTTCGCGTGAGATCTTGCTTTTGGCCTGCAACCGACAAAGCAATCCTCCCAATGGCTGGTATCAAAGATAAGAAGTCCTCCAAAAAGGCTTCTGTTACTGCAGCGGAGAAGCAGCTGCCTCCAGTTGAAGTCGAGGTTAAGCGCGGCCCGCAGAGGCCTTACATCGTTTCGGGAACAAGCGATGAGATCGTTCAGGAACGTGTTTCGACAAGCTTGGTGGATAAGCTATGTGTTGCCGGACTGATTTGTGTTGGTGCCGGTGTCAGATTCCAGAAGCTGGAGTGGCCCACCGCTCCAGTGTACCATGAAAGAGAAATTGCGACAGCAATTGAAAAATACGCCAATAAGGAATTCTTTGTTGCTATGGTGCCACCTTTCATTAACCTCATGTACAGTGTGGTGGCTAAATTTGCTGGGTATGACGGGACTTTCCCCATTATCGAAGGCGACCTGTTGGACAAGAACGGTCCATATGTTGCCCTGAGATTCTTCTCGTCTTTCCTAGGTCTGTTCACCAGTGTCCTTTTGTTTGCAACCTTGCGGTTGTCCGGTATTAAAAGTCTCGTAGCCGCAGCGGTTTCTGGTGCCTTTATCTTTGAAAATGGGCACACCACCGTTTCCCGTTTGTTTTTGGAGGACTCGCCTATCGCATTTCTAGTCGCTGTTTGTGTTTTCTTGTTCAAGAAATCGGAACTGTACGATACTGGGTCTTGCAAATCGTACTCCTTCTTCGTCGGGTCACTCGTTGCTGCAGGCTGCTTGGTAGGATCCAAATGGAGCGGCGCCTTTATCATTGGCTGGATCTTCCTGATGCTGGCATGGAAGTTTATCCTACGCATTGGTGATCTGACCAAACCAGTCGTTGGGTCCATTAAGCACACGTTTGTCAAGGGGTTCCTTTTGCTAGTGGTCCCATTTGTGGTCTACATGGCTGTTTTCTTCGTGCACTTCCAATACACCACTGTGGCTTCTCACGACTCGAATATTTTGTCCGCAGCGTACAGAAACTCGTTGACTAATAGCAATATGGTCAACGACGTCAAGGGTCTAGTGCTTGTTGGCTCACGCATCTCTTTACGCCATGTCAACACATACGGTGGCTATTTGCATTCTCATCAAATGTACTATCCAAAGGGATCTAACCAAAGACAAATTTCTTTGTACCCATTCATCGACGAAAACAACGACTGGACCATCGAATTGTACGACCATCCAAACGAGGTCCTTGACGGTCTGACCAAGGTAATCGATGGGACTAAAATTAGGTTGAGGCACCCATCCCAATGTAGATTGCACTCGCATGACCATAAGCCACCTATCTCCGAGCACAGCGACTGGCAAAAGGAGGTCAGCTGCTACGGGTATGCAGGCTTTGACGGTGATGCAAACGACGACTGGATTGTGGAAATCGACAAGAAAGCTTCCAAAAAGGGCCCAGCTCAACATGAAATCACCGCTATTGATACAAGATTCAGATTGAAGCACGCCATGACAGGTTGCTACTTGTTCTCCCACAACGTCAAACTAGCGGATATTGGTATGGACCAGCAGGAAGTGACGTGTGCCTCTTCTGGTATCGACTCTTTAACGCTGTGGTACGTCGAAGAAAACGAGAACGACGATCTACCATTTGACACACCACGTGTCTCTTACTCTCCTATCAGTTTCTGGGCAAAGTTCAAAGAGACCCATGAAAAGATGAAGTTTGCGATTCGTGTTTTGGAGTTGCCTCACTCTCATATATCATCTCCCCTATCTTGGCCTTTCATGCTAACCGGTAATGAGTTATACAGTGTGAACTACGAAAATGTTTACTTTCTAGGGAACGCTATTATGTGGTGGTCGTCCACGCTTTTCATTGTTGTCTTTGGCGTTGTGTGCGCCTCAGAGCTGATTGCGTGGCAATTGGGCAAATCGATTCTTCAGGACTCATATTTGATCCGTTTCCACTTGGAATCTGTTGAGGATCTTTTGGGTTATGCTACTTTCATGACTCCCTTGATTCTTCTGGGAGGCAATCACTACATCAACGAGTACCTACCAGGTTACTACTTCGCCATCTTGGCGCTCGCACAAGGTTTGGACGCCATTGTCAACTTCTTGTTCAGAAAGAATAAACCTGTGGGTTACGCTATTGTGGCATCATTTATGATTGCTAACGTGTATTTCTTCAACAACCGTAAGGACATCATCTATGCTGGATTGGGGAACTCCGACGCATGTTACAAAACCCAATGGTTGAGTTCTTGGGATTACAACTGTGACAGTTACTACCTAACGTACGACGACTACAAGGCCACAAGAACTCAAAACAGACTAACAGATGATTCCACTTCTCTGACGTTCATATTCCCTGAGTCTACAGTGCTAGGTGAATTTGATCAAGAGCCACCCGTCGTCCAACACGATGAGGACGGAGAGAGCAATGGGCTGAACGGTGATGAGGACGGAGAGAGCAATGGGCTGAACGGTGATGAGGATGTCGATATCATGGAGAGGTCGAACGTTGTCTACGTCGACGAAAACGGGAATAAGATCGCTCCCGAGGTCGTCAAGTCCATGGTGGAGGAGGAAGGTGCTATTTTGAATAAAGGTGAATAATAGTATCATTGTTTCGCCCCTTTGGCGTCCACAATGAGACCCCGTTGTAACGATGTATAGAATATTTACAGGTCAACAGTTACCACTTCAATAATAGTGTCTGATCCAATGTGACGATATTTTTCAAAATTTCGAAAAACTTTGAACAAATGCTTGTTTGACAACAAGGTTTCAGGGAATTTCGGTCGCAGGACAGTCCGTTCAGTGTGGTGCCCTGGGTTGGATTCAAACAAGAGCTTGGCCATGGTTAACGAGGGTTGTGTACCTGCCAGCGAATTCCTGGTGAAAACGGCAGAGTTTTTCAAATTGGCCAACGAGAAGCATATAGCAGTCCGTTTGACAGCCAAAAGATTGATAAAAGTGGACGAGGTAGACGGGAACGATGAGTTCAATGCCACCGAATTGCCAAAGTTTGACATATCGAGAGAATCCTCTTTAAAAACGGATCCTGAGGCAATCACTCAGGAACAATACAGTTTACTGATTCGCATATCCTTTGGTTCGCATGCAAAGAAAACCAAGTGTTCAACCGTTGTCAGTGCTGCTGACTTGGACAAATTTTGGCAGGAGTACTCATCTGTCGTAAAGACAGGTATGGTTGGGCTTGTCAAGAAGAAGAAGAAGAGGAAGGGCAAGAACGTTGTGTCCAAGGACAAGAAGAAGAAGGCCAAGAAATAACGCATTATTCACTGAACTGCACAGGCAATTCTATCCTTAATATGTAATATAAAACGTATGTTTTGTAAAGTTGAGTACCATTATCATCCATTGTTACCTCTCTGATCAGCTCATAAACTCTAAGCATCATCATCCAAAGCCTCGAATAATACCGTACCTGATGGATAGATGGCAGGTTCATCCTTGATCCTAGCCTCAGGGTCTAACTCTTGCCTGGGCGCCGGGGATATCAGTCGAAAACTGTAGCGATGTCTGTAGTTTGTTGGGGGTTCGCTCACATTGTCGTCTTCCTCAGGGGAGTCCAAAAGGTTGTTCATTTTGAGTTCAACAAAGGCGTATATCTCTTCGATTGGTAATGTGGCCGAAAAGCTGCGGGTTATTCTACTATTGTCACCTAAACGAATGGCAACACGGCAAGCATCATTATACAATCCCCTTGTGGGCTCTGGCTCTAAATTGGCTTTTCTCCAGAGTAGCCATTGCCGTTTGAGGGTTCTTTCTTGGATCTCATTCTGCGCTCTTTCTTCGGCTTCGTTTCTTTGGCGGTCCCTCTCCTGATCATGTCTCAAAGATTCCCTAAATCTTGAATCCTGTTGCTCCCTGATTAACCTTTCCATTTCTCTGTTTTGCCTTTTCTGGGCCAGTTTGACTAGCTGAGGATACGCTTTCGCTAGGATGGCATCAAATTTCTGGGCGGTATATCCCTCCAGCGACCCTTCATATTTCCCTATCAATTCCATCCTCGTATTGTCTTTCATCGATAGAACACCAATGAAGGGCATGTGTCTTATTTTCAAGGAGTTCGCGACCTGTAAACCCTCCGGAGTGGTAATGTCACCAAACCAAAGGAATATTTGATATGTCTGAACAGCGTTGATAAAGGGTTCAGAGCATAAAATTTTCTCCACAAATTCCATTCGATTGGGCACTAGTGGATCGTGGATATATATAAGCCCAAATTTTATCTGACTGATGCATTGCTCTAGCAGGTCTGTGTAACACTGCTGTACTAGATTACTCGGTATCACACTGGATTCTGAATTATAAACAGACCCAAATGTGAAGGCGCCTTCCGTACTTGGGACCGACTGTGACGACAGTTCCTCTAAAAGTCTCGTGGACTCTGTAGCATGATCGTGTACTGATTTATGTTTCCTGTTGTACATGTTCGCAAAATTGAACACTGGTTTAATCAGGCCCAGAAGCAATATAATACCTGTAAGGGAATAGTACAAAATCAGTAACGGAATCTGTAAGAGTGCTGACATTGCTATTACTCCAGCTTGTCTCCCAGATATATGAGGAGCTTGTTGCGCTTCCTGGTATGCATTTCCTGGTCCTGTAGGTCCCCCCTCCGTGGGGAATCCTCCGGGCATTGACAGGGGGCTTTCTGACGAAGGCTCTTGGCCTAGCCTCTGTCCCCTTTCGGGATAAAATGCCCTCCTAAATATATCTAACGACATCAACTATCTTGTCCTGTGGTAGTCTATCCAACCAAGGTCATATACGACCCTCTTTAAAACTGTCACCTTACATACCTAAGGTAAAAGTCTCTTTGATATTTGAGTAGAAAAGGGCAAAAAAACTATGAGGGAAGGCTCTCAATGAATATCAACTCTGCGGTGTCTCTGGGTGGCAGTTGGGATAAGTATGCACATTAAATACGTGTTATTTATGGTGGAAGTACTCGGCAAACTGTCTCAGATTTACAACAGGCACTCCGTAAACCGGGTTGATTGGTGAAAGACCTGATGTCTTGAATCGTAGTTTAGTGTTGGTAGTGGATTCGATGTGGAGCGCTGGGGAACTTCGAACAGGGCCATCTTGCGATGTCTCCGTGTATATAGCTTCTGTAATTGCCAGTCCCAGTAAAACGTAGTTCGTATGGTACAGATCTGCGTGCTTACCGGGTTTGTCGCGAAGGCCTGGCATGGCCGGATCTTGACAGCATTGGCAGATGTACTCGTGTAATGCGTTCTTATCGATTGGGCACACGTATCCCTTGGTCTCCAGTATCGCTCCTGTAGCCCCGACCCAGAAGCTGTAGCAACCGTCAACTAGCTTATTGTTCCTCCCATTTAGTCCCTTTTCCTCGTTCAATTGGCGTGCGCTACACCATTCGAGAAGTTTATCGACATTGATCTGGTCTAATGCATCCAAAATCATTAAACTGGCTACGGCACAAAAGGTATACCCGCCGTGCGCCTCATCTTCCTGTGGACAGCCACCAAATCCACCTTCATAAGTTTGACAGGACACAAGATACTGCACGACTCCTTGTACTAACTCTTCGGTCATGATATTGAGCATAGATGCGATACTTAGTGCACAGTATACACCTCTTGTATCCACTTCTCCAACTTCTACACAGGTTTTGAAGCCACCATTGGATTGCTTCAATGAGAGCAACCATTGATAAATGGATTCCCTGTCGATGTAATCCCAGCAGTTTTCGATATTACCGCATAATGCAAGTGCGTTTATGGAGGCATAAGTCCCCGCTATATGTGGCATTTGACCTATACCACCACCAAATGGGCCCATTTTCTCCGTTTTTGAAGACCCGATGACATTCAGCTTCTTTGCCATCATAATCTTAACATCATCATTGAGCCATTCTTCATTCAAAGATGCCAAGGAATTTGCGACCCAATATAGCATCCAGGGTTGTGATGCATCTAGTGCAGTCATTTGCGGCGGCAATGGCTGCGCAAGAACGTAATCGAGATACTCTCTGTGAAAGTCCTT
Organism: Huiozyma naganishii CBS 8797; assembly: GCF_000348985.1. NCBI lineage: Eukaryota > Fungi > Ascomycota > Saccharomycetes > Saccharomycetales > Saccharomycetaceae > Huiozyma > Huiozyma naganishii. The sequence continues at coordinate 863,344 of NC_035922.1, forward strand.
GTGTAACGGTTCGATTTCGCATTGCAAAAGCTCCTTACAGGACATAAGTACCTTCTGACGATCAATGGTTGTCTCAGTCTCTACCTCTTTCATGATCGGTATAACTTCCTCTTCTGCCGCTCCTTGACCACCTTCCGCAGCAATTTGTTCTTGAACGGAACGTTTACGTCCGAGCAAGGACGAGTCTATAAACCTCGCCCTTCTCAATTGCGACTGATCCATTATGAGATATCTACCGTACTGTCTCTGTATCAAGATGAAACAGTGGTAGCGCTGGTACTGCCAAATTCGATGTTTTCAACCGCACTAAAACCTCAACTCGTTCTTTGTGACAAAATCACCGGAAGGATTTATCTGCCCCGATGAGCAACAGAAAGGCAACCGTGGTCTCCTGCACCTCCACAACCCTATAAAGACCTACAGTGGCGCACTTTTGGATGGTAATGAACCGACATGGGTCAACAAGTAGTCGTACAGTGGGTGCTACGACGTCTGCTGGTCTTGACCAGAACTTTGGGAACATCGATGAATTAGGGTGGTTTAAATGGGTATGGTACATTACAACCAAACTGACCATATCAGATATCGTCTTGATGATACAGGAGCGTGTTGAGCTAGTTGACTGGGATGAAAAGGCAGATTCTATCGCAAAACCTCTCGGGATCTGTTTGATTACGTTGACATACTCTATTAGGTTTCTTCAGGATAACCTTATACGACCCAACTCTATAGCACTATACGGGTCTGGTACAAACCATGCCGGTGACGCAGAGGTATTTGACTTGTCTAAGTCCAAGAAGTTACGCGAGATGGATTACCTGCCACAATTTCCAACTTCCATCCCTAACCTAGGGAGCCACCAGCAAATTGAACAGAAATGGTATTTCCGCCTGTTACGGTCTCTGGATAAAGTTACCACCGGTATATCAGTGGTTTGCATATGTTTGAATCTGTTTGTCAGCTACAAGTTTTTGTTTGGTCACTTCAGATTGTACTCCCTTTTTTATTCTGTTGACCGTCCAAGTGGATCTCCAAACATCGTTATACTCTCTCTGGATGAACTAAATGACGATGGTGCATGGGGGATAACATTGGAAAATACACATTGGTCTTTTTGGACAATATGCCGTTATCTCTTGTTCCGTTGGAGGTCTCGTATCAGACGTAAGCAGGCTCGTTTAGATGATGGCGGTGATGGGACTACCAAAGACTACTATTACCAACTAAGGAAATGGACCCCATCAAGATTTATGACTACCCTTTTTATTTATTATCCCCCGACTTGTTTGGTGTTTCTCTGCTTGATGGAGGCAAGTTTCTCGATGTTAGGTGCCATTGTCGTCCATCAGTTCTTGTTTAAAATGATCATTGGAAGATATTTGGTTAGAATTACAGATGATTCCATTTTGTCAAAGTCTTTAATGGATGAGTATATTCAGAAGGCAATCAACCCTCTGACAAACAAACAAATGCAAGATGCACAAACTGGCGCTACATTTTATGATGAGTTTGGAGACGTGAAATTTTTCCCTGCTACAACTTCAAGTAAAAGGAATATATTCCAGAGCCACGACATTGGCGGGGAACTAATCAAGCAAAGTTATGACAAAAGTGAGGGTAGTTTCAAAGATTTCGCAAAAGGCGAAAGAGAAGCTCAGAATAGAATATTTGTTCCTCCCAAACAATTTCACCGCTTTCGTGTACGAAATCAAAATTCGCAATCACAAAATTGGAGAAGATAGTTGAATTTTGCAGTCACCCAATGGTCAAGCGTTACAAAATGAACTTTCCTCCTTGGCCTAAGCAGTTCAAATACGTAGTATTGTTTTCAAGATACTCTGGATATATAACATATATATTCTGGCATTTATATTCAAGTTTTTATAATCTTCTTCCTATAAATATTGTAATCTTCCCTCATTTTAACGTACCCTAGATGAACTTTGCCCAAAAAATGATCTGCTAATCTTCTATCAGTGTCCAGTCTCGAAAGGTATGCTCCGCACACTTCACACACTTGTAATTTTTGCTGCGCGCTTTGGCCCACATTTTCCGTGATGTTCTTGATCTTTTTCGCTACTACTTTCCTGTTGTCTTGCATTTCTTGCAGTTTGACAGACTGTTGCATTGCCTTAACTACTTCATTGTGTTCTATGAGAGAATCTATTTCCTGCATCATAAGTCCTATGCGCGTGTCCAACTCATCTAATTCATTAGTCACTTGTTGAATCTTTGCACGCTCCTCGGGTGTGTGTTCAAGCCTTTTCAATGCAATCCGCGTCTGCCCATTGCAATCGTTGATAAATTTGGAGAGTATAGTAAAGTACTCCCTTTCAAAGTTTAAGAAATCGTGGCCCTGTTTCTTCATTTTCTCATATTGCATCTTGTATTTCAGTAAATGTATCTGAGGACACTTCCCCATACTCTGTTTGGAGTTTTGGAAGAGGTCATACGGACACGACCCGACAAGGTATGCCTTACAGACCCGCGCGTCACTTAGTCCAAAGTCCTTCTTGGGACCTGATATATGTACATGCGCTGCCCTTGAGTGTCTATGATTACCGCTAAACCTCAAAAAATCCTTCCCTACTAGCTGATCTATCAGCTTCCTTTGCTCCGCATCATATATACCCATTGGGAATGTCCGTGTACGCAATCGATTATCACCTCTCTCACTTTACAATGTGAATCCGTTTCAACCATATCAGTTCTCATATTCAAAAATTGCGATGCCATTTTTCTTTTTAAAATTAAGGTGGTGGACAAAAAAGAGTGAAGGTAAAGATGACACAAAATAGCGAGTTTCGCAAGCAATAAGACAGATATAATATTAGGTGTTTCATGTTGAGCAAATTGATTATCAAGGGGGTGGAATTTACCTACAGCAAGCTTAATACAGGGGTAAAGCTTTCCGTGGATGAAGAACAACACATTCTTTTTTTAAGTAGTGGCACCACTAAAGAGTTTGACCTTTTAAATACTGTTTTTATAAGCGAACTCCTTTTACGGTTTCCAGGTTGCAGTATTATCAATTTAGGATCTTTATCAACTTTGGAAGTGTTTGACGAAAGGTATCATTATATATACTGTGACTTTAAAAGCGAACGTTCGGTAGATCATGCTTTGAAGAAACTGTTCTTGCATCCCCTCTCCACACATTTCAATATGGTAATAAATAATGTCCACGAGGGAATCCAAACCGTTTATGATCGCACCATTGACTTTCAAGATGTGGCTCAAATAAGAGACTGTTTACGAGCCAATTTGACACATATTATGATAATTTTAAAAAATGTCTTACAAAGGGGGGTCAGAAATGAAGATCCTTTATATGTCGTTAGCATGAGCTCTACAATTACTTTAGATGTGAAGGAGTATGCAATTGGCTATACTTCCGCCAAAGCTGGACTGGCACACTTTATGGATTCTTTAAGTTCTGAAGTGGAAAAAGAATGTAAGTCTTTCTTAGTGTTTCTGCCCTACCAGCTAAGTACTGATGACGTTCCAGTCCTAGTTGATGACCTTCTTAAGGATTTTCACCATGGAAGACAGGGAGCAAAAGTATGTCACTTGCCAACAGAAGTCAACAGAATACATATTAGAAAAGATGCACTTAAGTTGTTGAAAGAATGGATGTAGGTTGTTTGATATATGCTTTGAAGATATCTTTAATTATGTAGGATTTGTATCCATCACTATCCCCCATTTTTCTTGAGACAGAAGTTATCTATATTTTGGAAAATATATGGAAGATCATTTATTGGAAGGTAAAACCATTCAAGATGTTTTTTTGTTCCACTGGGATTGCAACCAGAACAGTGTACAATTCCCTTACCGTATTTCTTCCAAAGAGAGGTATGTATACTGTGTTCAATATGTTGTAATGCAACTGAACCGCTCCCATCGATATAGAACCCCCCGTTTTGGTACGTGCGCAAAACCAAGCCTTTAGGTTCTCTCGCCTTCTCACTGGCAATGGAATTCTCCTTCTTGCCTTCTCCACTAAGAGAAAATCGTTTCATCCACCTAGTTAACATAGTGACATCCGATTCGTTAGTTGACGTGTATGTTTCGGTCAGTTTAGCAATCGCCTGTGGTGTCAAATTAAGAAGTTCGTGATTACACAAGTTTCTCCACTCGTCCAACCTCAATTGCACATTGCGTTTTGTAGTCATTCCAATCTTGCAGAGCAAGTATCCGTTGTTGTCCCATTTCTCTTTCCCAACAACGGAAACAGCTTTGCCTGTCTTCTTCACCACCGAATTGTCAAGTTGCAACCAGTTAACTTTCTCCAGGTCATGGTGAACCAGCGCCTCATAGAGTAGTTTGTATGTGTAAATATAAATGAAGCCTGGCCCCTTTGATGCTGAGTATTGGAATGTCGATGCGTCCGGCGCAGTTGAAGACTGATTTTTATGGTACCAACAATGCGATTGTTCCGGTGGTAATAGAATTTTGCAGGGCAAACCTTTACTAGTGATGCCTAAGACACTTGTGTTTGCTTTGCTGTGTGCTGGTAGACATTACGATGACAATTAAGGTGTTTGATCGGTTGTGCTTACGGTTGTGAGCTGATCAAAGTACAGTAGCGGAATGTCCATTTTTTTCTTTTCTCTTTTCACTATATATGGACGCTTTGAGCTTGCACCTGGATCTGCACAAAATCGAATGTCTGCCTTCTGGTTGAGCACATTCTTTAAAATGGTTTACGAACAGTTGAGTCCTGTCTTTGTATTTTTCGCCAACTGTTTGCTCTTCGAGTTGCAAAAAATCCGTTTCCCTGATGCCCGACAAAAGGGGGAGAGACAACCTTGCACCGTTTAACCCGAAAAGATTATATAAATACGACGAGATGTTCAACAATATAAGTCTTACTTTGAAATGTAGTGTCAATTGTGGTTTGTAGACTTGTAGAGAAGCAGACTCCGAATCCTACCACAAGAAACACATAATGTTGATTGAAGAGACCTTTGAAGACGTTCCAACTTCGTGTGGGCAGACCCCTATGCGTTGTTACATCTTCACGCCAAAAGTTGCCAATTACCCACAGGCTAAGTTCCCAGGTGTCATCGTCTACAGTGAAATCTACCAGGTGACTGGTCCCGTGCGTCGTTTTGCGCAAAGAATTGCGTCTCAAGGGTACGTTGTAATTGCGCCAGCTATCTACCACAACTTTGTTGGTCCCGAGGCCATGCCCTACGATGTGAAGGGCACTGATGACGGGAACCAGTACAAGATTGAAAAGTCATTGTCCTCGTATGACGAGGACAACAAGCTGTGCTGCGACCTGTTGTACAGGCTGCCCCAGTTTGACGGGGCCAGGATCGGTGTCACTGGGATGTGTCTAGGTGGACATCTGGCGTTCAGGGCCCTTTTGGACAAGAGAATTAGCTGCGCTACATGTTTTTTCCCCACTGATATCCACTCCAAGACACTAGGTCTCGGGAAAAACGATGACTCCTTAGAGCGTGTTTCCAAGGAACTAACCAGAGACCAAGAAATGATACTGATTTTTGGTACTTTGGACACCCACGTTCCACCAGAGGGTAGAGATTTGATCAGAAAGACTTTAAGGGACAACAACTGTCGTGTCACCTTCCTCGAGGTCCTGGAGGCCCAGCACGCCTTCATCAGAGACGAATCGAGTAAGGGAAGATACGACGCTGCCATCACCGAGGGCTGCCTAGGTCTAATGCTGGAACAGTTCAACAGATCGCTGAAGACCACTCTGGGGCCATTTGTGGACAACACCAAGCCTTCAGTACATGTCTGTTAGACAGTAAACGGTCCGACACCCAACTGTATCGTACGTACTTATATGTCATACGTACTGTTTCTCTACTGAGTTGGAATACTGATACATGTTCCTTTTTTTATGACATTTAGATAGCGCCGCACTTTTTATGTGTCATCGCCGCGGGTGGAGGGGTGCGACAACTATAAAAGAAGGACAGTTTCGAGCAGCCCTTCGAGAAGTATTTGCTTCCGGTTTACCGTCTTTTCGTGTGGGGCAAAGTGTAGAAGCTTTGTATATTTAGTTATAAAGACGTTAAACGGGCACGACTTTTAAGGGTTTACGAGCCTTTTTCAGTGACGGTTCTCCATTTTGCTGTATCCCATTCTCCCTTTAGTAACTCTGATGTGGAAAACTCCAAGTTGCAAGTTGTCCACTCACCTTGGTGTTAGGGTTTGTGAACGGCAGTTTAGTGTATTCAGTTTTGTGAAACAGAGGTCTAACTTACCAGAAATTAAGCCAGAGACTAAAGTTACAAAGATGCCCTCCCGTTTTGGTAAATACACTCGTACCGGGTTCCGGTATGCCCTGTACGCTACATTAGGTGCTACGGTATTTTTTTCGTACAGTCTTTACAGGGAACTGCACCCCAGTAAGCGAATTCCGCAAACCCCAACATTCCCGAATGGACAACCGAAGAAAACTTTGGTTGTTTTGGGCACGGGTTGGGGGGCTGTCTCTCTGTTGCAAAGTTTGGATACCACCATGTACAATGTTGTCGTGATATCCCCCAGAAATTATTTCCTGTTCACTCCATTGCTGACCTCCACACCCATGGGCACAGTCAACTTGAAATCCATTGTGGAGCCGATAAGGGCAATCCTTGGACGGAGTAAAGGTGACGTGAAATTTTACGAAGCTCAAGCTATCGACGTGGACCCAGCGCAAAAGAAAATACTGGTGAGATCTGCCGTTGGAGATAAAAATAATAATGGGAATGAATCCATCAGTGGTGATCTCAAGTTGCCCGACCATGGTGTCAAAAATATTTCATATGATTATTTGGTCGTGAGTGTTGGAGCCGAGTCTACTACATTCAACATCCCGGGTGTTCAAGAGAATGCATATTTCATGAAAGAGGTTACAGATGCAGAGAGAGTCAGAGCACGAATTTTGGATAATATTGAAAAGGCCTCCTTCCTGCCCGTGGGTGATACTAGAAGAAAACAGTTACTTAATTTTCTGGTAGTTGGTGGAGGCCCAACAGGTGTGGAGTTTGCTGCTGAGTTGCAGGATTTCGTCAAGCAAGATTTAAAGAAGTGGCTACCTGAGCTGTCCAAAGAAGTCAAAATCTCCTTGGTAGAGGCTTTGCCCTCCATTTTGAATATGTTTGATCAGTCCTTGATTGACTATACCCAAACGCTTCTCAAACATGAGAATATTGACCTAAAGCTAAACACAATGGTGAAAAAGGTGACCAAAAACTCCATCGTCGCAAGCAACGAGGGTAAAGAGGTTGAAATTCCGTATGGGTTACTGGTGTGGTCAACTGGTAATAAGCCAAGAGTCCTGACGCAGAAAATCATGTCAAAATTAGAAGAGCAGACAGATAGACGTGGACTTTTGATCAATGATAATCTGCAGTTGCTGGGTGCAGAGGACTCCATATATGCGCTCGGTGATTGTACTTTTCATCCAGGATTCGTGCCAACAGCGCAGGTAGCATATCAGGAAGGTCGATATTTGGCCAAAACTTTAGAAGCCTTGTTTAAAGTTGAACAAATCAAATGGGAACTCGACAACAACCAGGAGCTGCCCACAAAAAAGATCGTTCGTCTACAAAAAGAGTTGAGTAAGCATGAATCAAGCATCGTTGCCTTCCAGTACTCTCATATGGGGACTTTAGCGTACATCGGGTCAGAAAAGGCAATTGCCGACCTAAACATTGCTGGATCACAATACAAATTATCCGGAGGGCCTCTTTTATATTGGTTTTGGAAGTCAGTTTATCTGACAATGTGTATTTCTTTGAGAAATAGGGTCATGGTCACGGCAGACTGGATAAATGCTTACATCTTCGGAAGAGATTCATCAGTCTGAACAGCGCAGCTCTAATGTTGTTGTTTTTCTTTTTTATCCTATATCTCAACTAATATTCGTATACTCGCTCAGTGCGTCAAAAACAGCGTTAATATATTATTTTGCTTAAGTTCTCTTAAATGGTTCTGTTGTATGTTCCTGATTCGTATGAAGAATATACAAAAAAAAAATTCTCTTCAATATATATATCTATTGCACCTCAATCTAGAGGAATTTCAATTCGCCATTGTCGTTCCAATTGATTACTTATTCGCCACCTATTCATTACCAGGCAATTCAGCACTTGCCCTTTCCAAATTGCCATTTTTCTTACTTTTCTCGATACAGTGTCTTGAGGTGTGCCTTTATTATAAAATTTTTTTCGTCTGAAACGTCCAACTGAGTGGAGTACTAGAATAACGAAGCTGAATACTACGGCAAAACTATGGTTTTATAGTTTATACTAATGATGACGGGAAATGGACTACATGGCACGTTGAATTATACACCAGAGTACCCCAGAGTATCAACCATTTTAAGCGTGGCTACCGCACCCGACAAACTTGCAGATGATGTCATGGAATCACATCTGCCGAAGAGTAAGCCATACTTTCATGCAGCATCGCCTAGTATGAATAATACCGTTAATACTACTACAGGCTCTCTGGAAAGCTCTAATGTTGTTAAGTCAGAGCCGCTTATTGAGGCGGGCATGATATCAGCATTTCTTAAAGATGCAACTAACCACGGAAATGGGCACGTCACAATCCAGCAGATATGGGAAGATGGATTTGCAGAACCCATATCTGAAGATAGAGAGCATCGGATTCAGCAGGCTGTAACGTTTATGAAGGCAGCTGACATGGCACATTCTATGAATGCTGGAGCCACGAAGTATTCTATCAGACAGGTGGCGCAGCATTTTAAGGTGCCCAAGTCAACATTATATGATAGATTACGCCTGAAACAGAGTGTTTCGGTGGCTGATAAGGACTTTTCAGGAAATATGGATTCTAGTCCGGCTTCTACAGAGGTTAACAACGATTCTCACGAGGGACCCACCAATAAAATACAACATGATGTTTTAATCAGTAAGAACATTCTTCCTTTCACAACAGGATCTGTCGCTCAACCCCAGAGCAACAATTATATAAAGCATGAAAACCAAATGAAAATGAGCGTGAACGAGGAACTGAGAATGTTATCACAAATCAAAGAACTAAGCTATACGTACGGGAATTTGTTTGGTAGGAAACAAATTCTTGAACACATTAACGAGGAAACTGGTGGAAAGCTCGATCTAGGATCAAGTTGGCTGAAAAGTTTCCTTCAGCGGCACAGTGGAGTAGTCCTCTATGGTCCGCCAGAGGGGTTCTGTAAGATCAAAGTCAGCTCCCTGCATATGGCAAAAAATAACTACAACCTTCTTTGCAAGTGTTTTGTCAAGCAAGTTCAGTTCCTTTCAGAGACGAGTTGGAGGGGTAGGAATATATATTATATTGCTAGATCTTCTCTCCATGATCGAGGCCAAAGTAGTGTGTTTTCCTGTTTCGAGTTGTCGTTGGTAAATCATTCTTTTAAACTGGTCACCACTCCAAAAGTTTTGTTATTCCAAGACTACAGGGGAAGAAAACTGAAAAATGCAAATGATAGTGAACCGGTCTCCCCGATAATAAATGGAAAGTTCAGTGGTGATGAAGTGCAGAATCAATTGTGCGATACACTCTTGAAGTGCATCTCAGCTTGTATACAACGGGAATACAGCGTATCTGCTGCTACTGATGGGGAAGAGCAAACTAAAACCTATCATTTGTTGAAGGTTTTGTACGAACAGTTTCATTGGGATATTACAACCTGCAAAGAAATTTCAAAGACTGCAACGTTCATGTCTGCACCTTGGCAATCTCAAATTTTGGGTGGTTTGGCTGTGGAAGCTGTCGAAAATGAACTCCAAGAGAAAGTACAAACACTAAGCGGTGGTTCAACCGATACAGGTATACTTCAGTTTGAGATAAAAGACAATATAAATAAGATAACTTTGGCCAAGATTGCTAAACTATTTGTGGGTCTGTTCGAACTTCCCCTCGGGAGGCCTGAAGAGAATGTCTCCATTTCGCTGGGCGGCAGCACAGTTAGCAAAGTTGAACAAAAAGCAGACCCCGTGGAGAAAAGCGGGAAACCACCGAACGTCATATCCATGAGTCGATATGACTTTTTGCAAGGGGATCCAATTGCTATTCCAAATGAGGTCTCTTCGCTGGATGTGCTTCAGTCACAGCTGTCTGAGATATCAGAATTGATAGAAGAAAACGAGTCGCGGTTTTATACTAACATTCAACACGGATCCACCAGAGAATTACTTCGGCTACTTTTAAATAGAGTCAAGCGGTTGGCTCAAGGACCGTGATGCCACCACAAGCGCCGCCTCCGTCTCTGTCCCTGTCCCATGTTCCATGTCCGATATCGTTACCCGAAGCTGTCCGTGTGTCGTGACACAAATTCGACGTGTCCGAGAAAAAAAAAAGATGAAAAAACTGCAAAAAGGCGTTGTTGTCCATTAGAGTTACTAGAGTACGTCTCAATTGACAATAACAAAGGCGTTGTTCCAGCTTTAATAGTTCGAGGAGAGGTAATTTCAAGTGCATTTAGGTTTGCATTATTTACCACTGTTGACATAGAAAAGAAAGGTATTATTTACGTCCCTTTCCATTTTTCTTGTCCATTTCCCGAGTTTTTATTTGGCCTCTTTGAAAAGTTTCTTCTTTAGCACTTCAGTTCAAGTCTAACACACTCCAGAACAATGTCCCACGAAGGTGAAGAAGATTTGTTAGAGTACTCTGACAACGAGCAAGAGATCCAGGTCGATGCCAACAAAGCCGCCGAGACTACCGCTACTACTACAGCTACAGGCGGTGAGGGTGAGGAGGCCAATGGCGAGGCTGCTGGTACCACTGACGGTGACAAGAAAGGTTCCTACGTCGGTATTCACTCTACTGGTTTCAAGGATTTTTTGTTGAAACCTGAATTATCCAGGGCCATCATTGACTGTGGTTTCGAGCATCCATCTGAAGTCCAACAGCATACTATTCCTCAATCCATTCACGGTACCGATGTCTTGTGTCAAGCCAAATCTGGTTTGGGTAAAACTGCCGTTTTTGTGCTGTCCACTTTGCAGCAACTAGATCCTATCCCAGGTGAAGTATCTGTTGTCGTCATTTGTAACGCTAGAGAACTGGCTTACCAAATCCGTAACGAGTACCTAAGATTCTCGAAATATATGCCAGACGTGAAGACTGCAGTCTTCTACGGTGGTACTCCAATTAACAAGGATGCCGAATTACTCAAGAACAAGGAAACCTCTCCTCACATTGTTGTTGCCACTCCAGGTCGTTTGAAGGCTTTAGTTAGAGATAAGATGATTGACCTGTCCCATGTCAAGAACTTTGTTATTGATGAGTGTGACAAGGTGCTAGAAGAGTTGGACATGAGAAGAGATGTCCAAGACATTTTCAGGGCTACACCAAGAGATAAACAGGTAATGATGTTTTCTGCCACTTTGTCTCAAGAGATTAGACCAATCTGCAGGCGTTTCTTGCAGAACCCTCTAGAGATTTTCGTCGATGACGAGGCTAAGTTGACATTGCACGGGTTGCAGCAATACTATACCAAATTGGAGGAACGCGAAAAGAACCGGAAGCTAGCTCAATTGTTAGATGACTTGGAGTTCAACCAGGTTATCATCTTCGTCAAATCTACGAACAGGGCTAACGAACTAACCAAGCTTCTAAACGAGTCCAACTTCCCTGCCATCACTGTCCACGGTCATATGAAGCAGGAAGAGCGTATTGCTAGGTACAAAGCATTCAAAGACTTCGAAAAGAGAATCTGTGTATCCACTGATGTTTTCGGTAGAGGTATCGATATTGAACGTATCAACCTTGCCATCAATTATGATCTTCCAAGCGAAGCTGATCAGTACTTGCATCGTGTCGGTAGAGCAGGTAGATTCGGTACCAAGGGTCTAGCCATTTCTTTCATTTCCTCTAAGGAAGATGAGGAAGTGTTGGCCAAGATTCAAGAACGTTTTGATGTTAAAATTACGGAATTCCCAGAAGAAGGTATTGACCCATCCACTTACTTAAATAATTAGTTTGTGTTCCATTAGCCAAGAATACTTAGTTGACAAATTGTACTTATTTTATCCGTTTTCCCTCCTTCTCAATTGCCTTTGCCTGATATCTGAATAATCTATAACATCAACTAAAATATGTACTACTAAAATCCAACTCAGATAATGTTGAAGTTTTCACTTGAACATATTGCCCTCTCTTGCAACCTGCAGAAAGAATATGGATGCTATGAATATGGTTTATCTTGTTAGCTTGTTACATTTAATTTTTTTCGATGATAAAGTGGTGGTTGTGATTTACGTAAGTATATATGCGCGTGTATTAATTTCTTTCTTTCCGTTGCATCACGGAATCCAAAAGGAAATATAAGTAAATCATCTTTAATCAATCTTTCACCGAACCATCAACGGTGTTGAAACTTCTCAATCTGGGCAGTTTCGTGGATGATGTTCCAATGGGGAGTTTTTTGATTTCAGGTAAAATGGGAATAGTATTAAATCTTGGCAATGGGGTATTTTGAGTTACCGGCGTGTTAGTGTTATTATCATTATTGTTGTTGCTGTTGTTATTATTTGGGATGACACTACTGTTGTTGGTGGTTGCTGTTTTGATAAAGGACGTTTCCGCATCAGTGGTGTCGTCTTCTAGTTTACTGCCAGATTGTAATATTGTTCTGTTAATGGAAGTGTCTCCGTTTCATCATTCAAAACTTGGCTCGCCAACGCCCCCAGAGTTCTCAGCATATTAGATCTTTGAAATCTGTTTGCGCTGGTATCTCCATGGGTGTCTGACGTCTCTGCCGTAGTCGTCGTTCGCAATGATGATATTGTGGAATTGGAATATTCAAAAGAGGAACCATTATTGTGGTTAATTTCGGCCGCAGAAATATTCAACATCCTGGCTAGTTTGTTGATTTCTTTGTTTTTCTCAATGATCCTTTTCTTGTACTTCCTGATCTTTATATCCTTTGAGTTTAATCTTTCGTTCAGATTTTGTTTTGTCATTAGCAGTTGATTCTTCATTCGCTCCAATTCTTGTTTCTTCAAGTTTCTTTCCACATTGACTCTCAACTCATTATCGTTGTTAGCCGATGTTAGCATCATGTTTTTAAATTTATATTGTTGGAGCTGTCTTGATGCGAATTCCAATGAATAGACCAATGATTTTAGAACGGGCAAAACACCCATTTGATCAGGTATGTCAATTACTTGGGCAGCTGAAGAAATTTGATCTACCGTAGCTTTTTCAGACAAAGGGCGATCAGGTGGGGATAGCATACTGCCATGTAACCCTTGCAAATTCTCTGCAGGACTCTTCACCTGTTCAGACGATAGTCTATGCAGAAGTTGCTTGGCGTTGAGTAAAACGTTTGACAGTTCCATATCTTCTTTGGTTTCGGCGACAACCATTTGGTTATGAGTGGAAGGTAATGAAATTGGAGGGGTCAGTTCCCGGTCTAGCTTGGGCACTGCCTGCATGATGCCCAGATGTGAAGCGAAGGGGGGAAGCGCAGGTTTGGAATGTGTCCCTTGCTTTCTTTTTATTCGACTGGTAGAGCACTAGTTATACGAAACAGTTCGTCTTCAACAAGTAAGTAACAAGTTTATAAAACTATTATGATATCCCAGCACGACCAAAAATATCTCCTGTTCCCTATGCAATGTACCTACAAGTTTCGCCAGAGAGCGACGCGCCGCCAAATTTTTCATCAACGTGTTTATTGTTTGTTTACATTACAGAGTGCACATTACCTGTTTGGGACACGCCCAAGAAACGGTGAAAGGAAACTCACGACGTACACTGTGACAGAAGTTTGAGATTGGGAGGAAACATCAGTACCTGATGCTCTGCTCTTGCTCTTATAACGCCAGCTGCTACTTTCATACCTAGGAGCTGATTCTTGGGGTACTAATGAGAAAAGAGGTTAAGTATTTATATATATAAAACAATGATAATGTATGGAAAATATATCTTGTTTTTTTCTTTCCTTAACGGTAAGACTTTTGGAATCTGGAACGGGCACCCTTACCACCGAATTTCTTTGGTTCGGATCTTCTGGAGTCAGCAATCAACAAAGTTCTGTCGTAAGAGGTGAAGGCCTTCTTAAGTTCGTTCTTGGATTGTTCGTCGACGTATTTTTGATGGTAGGCAACTAGACCCTTGGCAATAGCCTGTCTAATAGCGTACACCTGAGAGACGTGACCACCACCAGTGACTCTAACTCTGATGTCAATGTTGGTGAACTTGTCCAAACCAACCAATAGAAGAGGTTCGTAGACCTTGAATCTCAAGATTTCCGGTTCAACCAAGGTGATTGGAGCACCGTTGACTTTGATCAAACCCTTACCGGCCTTGACGTGGGCGACAGCAGTAGCAGTCTTCTTCTTACCGAAAGTCTAAAATGAAAAGTAATAAACACATCAAAAGATAATGTAAAGTTTATGTTAGTATTATAATTTTTAGGGACTTGTATAACAGAAATCATGGTAATGGTGTCGGTAATATGAATGTTTAATGGGGTAGTGGATGTTCATAGTATCTGTCACGGTATCGGTCTTTTTACCTAATACTATACAGAGAACGGTAGGCCTCATTGCATCGCTTTAGGAAAGGTTATATGGAGGTATGTACGTGAGTAAACAGCGTGATAGCACGTTGTCTAGGCCCTCACTCCACACGTGTATAGCTCAATACCAATCCGATGGACTGCTCAATTATTTCTTACCCATGCCACGAACTGTGAACTTCGATACACCTCTTTTCGTCAAACTATTATCTCCACTATTGCTGATCTCTTCATAAAATTAATAACATACTTGGACACTTGGAACGGTGGACATTATTGCGCTTATTGTATGGTATATCTATTGGAATAATGTAGCAAAACGTTATAAGGTCCTTTAAACAAGGGTATGGCAAAAATTCAATATCGATACGTTAACTAACCGTTTGAGTTCCCCCCCACGATGCAGAGGCGTGTTAGTGTCCCTCTGCGAGCCGTTGGCAGTGTAGACACTTTCATGAAAAATTACTTGGAATTATTTCTGCGTCTATAGCTGTAAAGGGAAATTTGGCCTTCATCGGAGAAATGTTACATATTTGTTCAAATTTTTGCTTTATAGTGTATGGGTGTAAGTGCGGTCACAATTTTAAAAGTGACTATGTAACACCTGTACATTTTTTAATAAGACCTTCTTTTTTTAGAACTTTTTAAGGAAGTATGGAGGAGTTTAACCGGAAAGCTTCCCGTTTGGTAGGCTCATTTCCAGCCTGAAGCTTCGGCGGGGCAGCGGGGAAAGAACAAATATTTTCTGCCTGGGTGGTGGGAAAACCTCGGCTTCCTCTCAGCCTACCGTCCGAGGTAGAGTGTGTGAGTGGCTCCCAACCAGTAGTATGCAGGCGTGACAAATAATACCAAAAAGTTGATATCGAATCCTACTAGTGACTGTACTTGTAACTAAGCAGTAAAGGACAGTGAAGACAAAATACTGCAACAATGGGTATGTCTAAATTCTAGTGAACAGAGAGGGGATACACAAATTTACTGAAATGCGTGCCCTTCGTGGTTAATCAATCCAGCTCGTCATTTTACCGGACAGTTTTATCCACGATGAAGTAACAAAAGCTATCTCATGAAGCTATTCTCTGTGTGAGGAGAGCTGTACAAGATTTAATGTGAAAAAGGAAAAGTCGATTAACACTCTGATTGAAAACAAACGTTACTAACATGAACTTATTTACATTTCCACAGCTATCTCTAAGAATTTACCACTTTTGAAGAATCACTTCAGAAAGCACTGGCAAGAACGTGTCAAGGTCCACTTTGACCAAGCCGGTAAGAAGGTTTCTAGACGTCATGCTAGAGCTGCCAAGGCTGCCAAGATTGCTCCAAGACCATTGGACTTGCTAAGACCAGTTGTCAGAGCCCCAACTGCCAGATACAACAGAAAGGTGAGAGCTGGTAGAGGTTTCACTTTGGCTGAAGTTAAGGCTGCTGGTTTGACCGCTGCTTACGCCAGAACCATTGGTATCGCTGTTGACCACAGACGTCAGAACAGAAACACTGAGATCTTTGAATTGAACGTCCAAAGATTGAAGGAATACCAATCTAAGATCATTGTCTTCCCAAGAAACGGTAAGGCTGAAGCCGAACAGGTTTTGTCCACTGCCGCCTCTTTCCCAATTGCTCAACCATCCACTGAGATTGAGACCAGAGCTGTTGAAGACAAGGGTGTCTCTGCTTACACAACCTTGAGATTGGCCAGATCTGACAAGAAATACAAGGGTATCAGAGAGAAGAGAGCCAAGGACAAGGCTGAAGCTGAGGCCGAAAAGAAGAAATAGATTCCTTAATGCATTGTCTACTATGACGTATCATCGCTCCTTCATTTCTTTCTTTCTTCTGAATTCACTAAAAAAGAAACTATGTACATTTTATAACGGGAAGCCATCACTTATACTAATAGTAAACCTCTTTTATTGAAGGACTATTTCAAACTATTCGATTTTCTCATCTTGATCTAAAAGCTCGATGCTTGCAGATTAAATTTATGCAAATTGAAAACGTGTGATTCATCTTGGAAGATCCAAACGGACTGTAATTGGGCTAAAGTCTGATGTACTGAGAGGTAAGTAATCAAAAAAGATGACTCTTATATTCTAATAAAAATTGTGCACTATATAGTATATAATATTAATATTAAAGAAAAGTGATGAAACTATTTTAAAGTAATACGGTGGGCACACTCTTTAATCGAACAAACCGAAACCCATGTCATCGTCGGATTCTTCCTTGGCTTCTTCTTCTTTTTCTTCTTCGGCAGCGGCGTCACCGGCGGCACCGGCAGCACCAGCACCAGCAGCACCAGATGGAGCGGCGGCACCAGCAGAAAAGTTGACTAGCAAGTCCTTGACGTTTTGGCCTTCCAAAGCCTTGGCAAAGATGTCAGCCCAGATACCTTCAACTGGAACGTTGGCAGCTTCGGTCAAAGAAAGCAACTTCTCAGAAGAGATTTCGATCTCAGAGTCGGCTAGAATCAAAGCAGCGTAA
Organism: Huiozyma naganishii CBS 8797; assembly: GCF_000348985.1. Taxonomy (NCBI): domain Eukaryota; kingdom Fungi; phylum Ascomycota; class Saccharomycetes; order Saccharomycetales; family Saccharomycetaceae; genus Huiozyma; species Huiozyma naganishii. Next base: position 880,337 of record NC_035922.1, read on the forward strand.
GATAGAGCGGTTTCAGTGGACATTTTAATGATTGGTTGGGTGGAGATAATCAGTTTAAGCCTAAAGTAAGCGGACTATTTCTTGGAGTACTTGTAACTGGAACAAACAAAACGAATAGAACATTAACAGCAATTGGTAAAAGTTTGAAAGTTTCTTCAGTCATTGAAGAAAAATATCAGTTTAAAATTTCACGAAAAAAAAGTTGAGTGCCCAATTGCGTGGTCATTTGATACGGTAATCCGTGTAAAGTGATATATGTATTAGGGTCCGATAGCTTATTTACAGCGTGCACAGTTCTGGATCGTATTGCCGTTGGTTTCTCTTGCGGGTTGGTAGAGGTCGCTAGCAATCTAAGAAGGTGAGATCGACATTGTAGACTTTATTGTGCTATTTCCAGCTTTTAGTTTTAGGTAACATACTTTTCGGCTACTACCTAAAAGACTACATGTCTTGTGTTTAAATAATTGTAACAGTCCTCAAATATAGCTAGCTGGCCACCAATTATGCGAACGGCGCCAGACACCGTGAAACCGACTGGGGCATTTGTCCGATGACAGATATTCTAAAACATGTATATAAACCAGGTATTGCAGAAGGGAAACCCAAAATACAAAACACTAGAGAGAAGCTTCCGCTCTCAAATAAATACTACTGTCTTACTATATCGATGCGACATCATTGAGCCTACTCCTCTTCGGAGTGGGTTCATCAGTGGCATCTGTAAGTTCTACGGAGTCTGGTGTTTCAAAAAACTGCGGGGACTCGTGAACCTTATTTTGTTCCTCCTTCTCTCTCATCCAACTTTCGACAAGAACCTGAGGAACATCTGTGGAGGGCAGCATTATCTCCAGCATTCTGATTTTATCGTCTTTGCAAAAGTGCTTGTCATTCATAACATCTCTCAGGTCCCCTAATGTTACAATCTTTCGCGTCTCGTAATCATCTGCACCAAATGCGTCAAAGAATTTGAGGTAATGCCAAGGCTGGACATCGTAATACGAGGCCTTGGACCTATGGTGTAAAAATCTATCAACAGAGTAACCTTGATTGTTCAGCAAAAATATGTACGGTGTAAGCTTCCATCTTATCATAGTGGAAATCTCTTGCATGGTGATTTGGAAAGCACCGTCACCGACAAACAGGAGGACTCTGTGTTGTAACGACGCATCCCCTGGGTTTTCCTCTTGTAACTCCTGTGCAGCAAACGATGCACCCAAGCAAGCCCCGACGGAGTAACCAGAGGATGCCCATAATGCCTGTGATATGCCCTTCGTTCGTGGCGGGAACCTTGTTTGGTTTATACCAAACGCGGAGGTACCGATCTCTGTTATTATAATGTCCCCCTGTTGAAACCAGTGTGACAATTCGTTCCAAACCCACTCCTGCTTCAATAGTTGGTTGCCCGAGAGTTTGGGTCTTGAGACATTGATGGGCGGGGTATTTCTAAAAGTACAACTTATTTTCGAAGTATCCAATCGCGATAAAAGTACCTGCATGAGGTGTTTGATGTGTATATCTGGATATGTTGCATTTTTCAGTTTGACAGAGCTGGAATGTATCAAAGCATAGTTTTTCGTTTTATAGAAGAAGTGGAAAGTCGGAGTGCTGAATTCCGCAAGTAAGGATCCGATCACTATGATGAAATCTGCAAAGTCCACGACTTCCCGCACACTCGGAGACGAAAGCGAGCCCGTAAAGACACCGCCGAAATTCGACAAACTTTCGTCTACGGCGCCCTTACCCATTGGTGTGACGAAAGTTGGGAAATTTGTCATTTGGCGAAACTGTTTTGTCTCCTCTACGAGATCGTGCCTTATCACGCATGCGTCGACTATAATAGCAGGGTTTTCGCAGGTGTACAGTTTCTTGAGAATCGTTTTGACAACGTCGTTTTCTATTTCTTGGTTATTGGGCTCAGATTCTAAGTTCAGTGGTGTATCGAGCCTCACGGAATCCACTGTGAGGTCTACTTGATTTACAGGAATCCCCAAGTACGCTGGTTTCTGTTCCCTCCATGCCATTTCCACGCACTTATCCACCTCCATGCAACAAAGATCTGAGTCTGCAACGAGACCCGTATGGCAAGTGACATCGTTGGCCATTCTGTAGAATACGTTGTAATCGCCGTTCCCGAGAGTGTGGTGCAGGAGCAGTTGTTTCGTCTGGGCGCTTGTAGGTGGCATCCCTACGACGTGTAAGAGACCAACGTGTTCTGCGAATGATCCTGCAACGCCGTTGATAGCAGACAGTTCCCCGACACCGAATGTGGTTACGAGGCAGCCGAGTCGTTTGATTCTCGAGTACCCGTCAGCCGCGTACGCAGCGTTCAATTCGTTGGCGTTCCCCGCCCACCTCATGTCTGGGATCCTGTATATTTTATCGAGCAGGGGCATGTTGAACTCGCCGGGCAATCCGAAGATCGTCTTGACTTTGAGCTGTCTCAGCCTGTGGAACAGGTAGTCTGTGATGGTGATTTGGTCCGGCAGATTGTTCTGCATTTTGTATGATGTAGTGGGCATCATGGCATGCCTATCATTCAATTGAGATCGTGGTGTAGTCCTGCTCCTTCTAATCTCTTTCCTTTTGCCTTTTCCCTTTCTCTGCTGTCCAGCTTGGTATCAGAATGGGGGATCTATCAATAGCGTAAATTGGGGGGAGGGTGGAAAGAAGCACAAGAGTTGAATAGTCTGCGGTCAGGTATTTCTGGCTTGCGATCTCACACAAGATGTTTTCTGTCATTCAACAAACATGGAATCTGACGCAGGAGTCATTTTGCAGACAAAAGCAAGTGGAAGGTATTTAGGTTTAAG